>NC_079499.1:13252395-13552395 GCF_030052815.1 Hevea brasiliensis
CAGTAGAGCGTACGAACTGCTTACAGTGAGGATGTTACACTTCACCTTCTGACCTAATAAATCTAACCTTTTCTCTTTCTCTATCTTCTCCTTGTTGATGTATACTCTCTTCTAGAATTGATAATCTAGTAGAGATATCTACTTTTCCAAAAGGAGCTCAAGTAGAAGAATCTCTCCTTCCTCTTCTTAGTCCTTATAATGTTTATCGAAGACATGGTTCACTTACCAGAAGTATTAGATCTGTACTTTCGTCAAGTAGATCTCTTCCAAAAGAGCATGTCCAAGCCTCTAAAATGGATCAATGCAGCCTTCAGTCTATTATAGCTGAGCTGTGACTCTTGAGAATCTAGCTTCTCTAGTTCTTACATGGAGGGCTCAAGGATATTCGCATTTTCATTTTGGCGCAGTCTGATTGACGCTTAGTCTCCATAGCAAACATGGTCTTCCAGTAACTGCACGAGTGTCCTTATTAGACTCCTAATTCCTTCAGTATGAACATGTTGTAATTGGAACATTTCTAACTACACTTTATGCTAAAAGTGTAGTCTTAACCTTTTTTCCTAATTACAACATGTCATTAAGGGATCCAAATCTCTGCACCGATTTAAAAGTTCAAGTTCAAATCACTGGAGCAGAACAAGTAACTTTCTCTACGATAACCACTCTACATCACCACATTATTTATAGGCTTCAAGATCATGTGGTTGATTTATCTCAACCAGGTGTTTCAAATGAAGCTCTTCTCATTCTGGCTGATACTGAAATAACACCAACAATTGTCCAGATTCTTAGACAGATACCAACGGAAGAACTCGAGCAACTTATTCCTCAGGTGTGGTTGATAAATTATGAAAGACTTCATGCTAACTCTAAACCTATCCAGTCTACAGAGTCATCCTTTCATTAACAAACAAATGGTCCTATTCGAACCACATTTTAGCCTTCTTGGAGTTCTACAAGCACTCCTCCTATCTTTTAGTCACTAATGATCACCCCTATTGATGAAGAACAAGAAAAGATCCCTTTTCATTTTATTACAATAGAAAGACATTACATCTATCCCAGAATAATAGATGGTTATTTTCTTGGGATATTCCTGGATCGGATATGTGTGATCCCGACTATGACTGTGAAAATGAAGACTGGGAAGGAGACAATGACCATCCTTTGGCCTCAAAATAGTGGAAAAAGTTACAGCGCCGCTCTCATTCTCAGTGCAGCAACTATAAGACTAGAAGAGACTTGTCTCCTAATTTTGGCCCCTGGATTGAGATCAGAAAGGAAATTCAACAAAGAAATCCTTTGCTTATCTATGAGATGGCTCTGGAAATACTAAGGAAAGAAATAGCCAAAGAAGGAGAGTTAAATACACCTCCTCCAATGTTACCCCTTCTAGCTCCATGTATGATGTTCTCAGAAGAATCATATGAGGAAAACTTTCCACCTTTACGGCATGGGATTGATCCTATCACAGGAATTATTTTTAGACATTTTGTCAAACATCTGCTATCGATGCAGAAGGAAAACCTACATCTCTCACTCCTGCTGAAGGAGTTCTTAATTGGCAGACTCAAATTGCAAAGGCCCAGAATAGTTTCCTGGAGAAATTGATTCAAAGATTGATCTAGTAGTAAGCCAAACTCAATTAATGGAAACTAAAGTTGATTTGCTGACCCTACAGATCAATACCTTGCATGCTGAACTTTAGGCTCGGATCATTCAACTTGATAAAGATCTCAGGACTCTTCTTCAATAGAAAAGATTTGGCTATGAATTTGATCAAAAGGAATCAAAGATTAAAAGCTCAAATTGCCTAGATTGAAACTGATCTCACATCCAAGAAACAGATACCTTTTCTACAACCTTCTTTCACTAATTTAAACCAAAATCGTTTTATTACCCCTCTTGCTAGTCCTTTATACCCTATGTCCTCGTTTTGCTCCCTATTCCCTACTAAACCATTTCATCAACAGTCACTTTTTTCTCCAACTTTCAGAACTCACCCTTCTTCCTCAACTGTGCATCCTACACGTAGTCTCTCCTTTTCTAAATCTGTGGAAGAAGACAAGCTTGATGAAAAACTAAAAACTAAATCCAAAAAGGACAAGCAACACATGTATCCTGAATCCCCTCCTGAGCAAATGGCCTACCCAGCTTCATTGTCATCCTCTGAAGATGATAATTCTTCTTCCACCTCTGATTCTAAAACAAATCTGGTAGACATTACCAACTTACTCATGGAAACTTCCACAGGTTCCATGAAGGAATCACTGAACCTCAAGTTGAGCATCCACCTGAAACAGAATTTATGGAAATAATGGGCACTGTTCATACTAAACCTACTGCAGGACCATGGTTCACTCTTGACGATATCCCTCCTTCAAGATGGAGGGATCATCTTGCAGAATTTAGAGCATAGCTTGATGTTCAGATGCTTAAGCCTGAAGCCAACTTATCGGAAGTCCTGAAAGAATTTTCTTCCAGAGCTATTGGCTCTCTACAGGAATGGTTTTCCACTCTTGGGGAACATAGGTTGCTCCAATTCTATCAGCTGACAATCTTGGGTGCCATCAATGTCCTTTATCAAGAATTTATTGGTGATTCTTCTCTATACAACAGACAAATGAAACAAGAATTTTTTGAAATGAGATGTTGTTCATTAAGGCGAAGAGATATTAAAAGGCAGTACTAATGAATATTGCAACGATATTATTTGTTAAATAGATATAATGATGTCAACTTGCGGCATACCAACATAGCCTCTTTACTAGAGCAGCTCCAACCTGAATTGCGGAGAACAATTTTGGCCACCCATCAAGAAGTTGCACAAATCACTTTAGGAGAAATTTACCAGATGACATTGGCAGCCCTAGATAAGATGTGTGACCAGAAAAGGTTTTTCATGAGATGCTGGACAATAGTAAGTCTTTTCCATGAGTTTGTCAAAAGTCCCATCTCTCAATTAAGTGCAGAGAAAAGAATTGCACTTATCAGGAGAAAAAGAAATCTCATCACCAAAAGCATTTCAAATTCAGATCTGGAAAATATAAGGGAAAAAGGAAAAGCAAGTCAGTCAAAATTTTCAGATAGAGATCGGCCCATAGAAAAAATAAAAAGTGTGATAGATGTTATATTTGTGGGAAAAAGCGGCATTATGCAAAAAATTATCCTCAAAATCCTAAAAAGATAGCCAAGCTAATCCAACAAATTCACCAAAGTATCCATCTAGATCTAGAAGAGGCTAATATTGAATCTTTATTCTCTTAACAGGAAGCAGTAGATGGAGAAACCATCTTTGCTCTCGAAGCCATTTCAACAGACGGTGAAGAATTTTCAGAAGCAACAAGTTCTGATGGTGATTCTGATTATGTAGCCATCAGTACTTTACAGCCTTGCTATTTTGCTGAACCTCCAATTCCCATCCCTTTAGTGCACATTCACGTCTTGTTATCCAAGTACAATAGACCTATTTCTGTTATTGGATTCATTGATACTGGAGCATATAAAAGCGTGATGAACCCGGCTATCCTTCCTGACACAGCATGGGTTTCACATTAAGAATATTTTTGTGCTGTAGATGGCAAGATATTCAAGATAGAGCTGATCATTAAAAAACTCATAGGAATATAGTTTTTCCCTGACTGTATTATATGGACAAAAGTCATTGGTACCGATCTTCCAGACAAAAACTTGCTGGTAGGGTTTGATGTTTATCAAAAAGCACAGAAATTGCAAATCCTTCCCTCAGGATTAAAATTCAAACGAAACTTCAAGCCTTTCACTACAGTTTCAAAAATGTTCTCTTTATCAGAAGCCCCTCCTGATTTTAAACATTATTGAGACCTTCTCCTCTGGTCTTGTACAGATTCCAATGCAGAGTTCACTCATCCACGACCTTTATGGAAAAACAAGGATTCTTCATAAGGCTTCCTTTTAAGCTAAATGAGGATATCAACCTTACAAAGGCGTCTCATCCAGGCATGACTCCATCAGACCTTGCATTGGCTCAAGCAGAGTGTCAATAATTACTCCAATAAGGTCTTATTAAACCCACTAGTTCTACATGGGCATGCTAGGCTTTTTATGTGGAAAAATGATCAGAAATGCTTTGAGGGATACAAGCCTTTAAATCACTTCCTTCAAGATGATAAGTTCCCACTTCCCAAAAAGAGCTCTTTGTTCATCCACTTTTATGAAGCCCACATTTTTTCAAAGTTTGACTTAAAAGCAGGATTCTGGCAGCTTGGAATTGATCCTACAGATAGGCCTAAGACAGTGTTTTGTATTCCCAACGCTCAATACCAATAGACTATTATGCCCTTTGAGCTCAAAGTAGCACCCTCACTATTCCAAAAGGTCATGGTTCAGATATTTGAGCCTATTCTGCATAATGCACTCATCTATGTCAATGACATTCTACTTTCTTCAAAGGATGTTGAGGTCCATAAAGCTTTTGACCCAATTTCAGTCCTTAGTCCATCATTATGGTGTAATGCTTTTAGAGAAAAAGAGCTACATGCCCTAATCTGATATTGAGTTTTTGGGCATGAAATTTGAAAATGGCAAATATCAGTCTGGTCCGCATATTGCTCAAGAATTGCTCAAGTTTCCTAATAAAAATCTGACAATAAAGCAAATTCAGCAGTTTCTTAGCATCATCAATTATTTGAGAGACTTTATTCCTCATGTCTCTAAACACACCAATCAGCTTTCAAAGATGCTAAAGAAACAGGCGCCTACTTGGGGAGATGAGCAAACCACAGCAGTCCAAGAACTTAAGCAGATAGCTCAACATCCACCCCCTTTAAAGATTCCCAATACAGGCAAAAGAATACTCCAAACTGATACCAGTGATTAATACTGAGGTGCTATCTTGATTGAAGAAATTGATAGATAAAAACACATCTATGGACATGCTAATGGACAATTCAAAGAATCTGAAAAGCATTACCACACAGTTTACAAAGAGATTTTAACCATTAAAATGGCATCAAAAAATTTAAGTTTCACCGCATAGATCACTGTTTCCTAATCATAATGAGCAATTTGTCCTTTCCTCGAGTCCTTGACTTCAAAAATAGGAGCCTTCCTAAACCATAACTTCTGAGACTAAAAGACTAGTTCTCCAAGTATAAATACATAATCCAGCACATCAAAGGGAAACATAACCTCATACCTGATCTCCTAACCAAACCCAAACCATTCACCTTATTTCCACCATCAACTCTTTCCCATTAATCTATATGGCCAGCTTTTCAAAGTCATCTAATCCCCCCCACTCATTTGATTCCTCTACTTGATAGTTTTCCTCCATGACCCTAACCCATCCATGACCCTAACCCAAATCGGAGACTATGCAAAAAATAATTTGTTTCATTTCCAAAATCTAATCAATGTCCTCAAAGGCATTAAGGAAACCACCTCCATGTTTTACCTTAAAGCACCATTTCTCACCTATTTTGCACTAAATCCTAGCACAAGCCTCATAATGGAGGAAACCTGGTTCTTATGGTGTATGACAATCCTATATGCCACAGCATTTAAAGTACCTGTCATTAATCTTTACGACTTTCTCAATAATGGTAATAATTAAAAGTTCCTATTATGGCGCTTCCTGGAATGATTTTGCCCTATCTCCTTTTGGAGACGTAATCTACATAAGATTATTGAAATAAATGGAGTATGGGAAATGCCTCCTGCACAGGCAACCAACCACTCTCTGTTTATTCTCCATTGACCATTTTTCAGGAATTCTAACGAAATGCTTTGGTATCAGAACTCTCAATATGAATGGAAAACTTATGAAGGTACAATCACCAACCACCGGTAGATGTCAGGCATAAGGACTGAGTTAAACACTTACCTTTGTGCAATAAACAATTACTAGCCCAAAGAAAGAATGATTAACTATACCTCTCTTGGACCTAAACCTCAAGAAGCTCCACAAATTAGGACCACTGAAGTATGGCTCCTCCTTGAGCCAGATCTTACTTTGACACTTAGCCTTAAATCCTCTAGTCTTGACTACACTCATCCTCTCTAGTAAGATTCCCAAGACCCTATAGACGTGGAACAAGAAGAAACCATTCAAAGTGCTACCCCTCTGAATCCTGAAAAAGGACAAAGTCTTTGGTATAAGCATCTGTATGGAGACATTGGGTTTGATGACTCAGACTATGATAATTACAATTTAAGCCCTAGCCAAAATTCCATGTGACTGTCTCAACCTCAGATGCTTTCTTGTGACCATCACCAGTTTGTTTGTATTAAACTATAGTCAATATTTGCACTTTAAAATAATAGTGTCTGTAATAATGATGTCTGTCTATTCTCTAATATTGGTGTCTATCCGTTTTTGTCATGAGAAAACTGTCTGCTTTAGTCACAAGAAAGTTGTAAAAGACCATAGGGTCCCATTATCTACTGTCTTATATTTGGCTTTTCCTACCCTCTTCTCCTAAATAAGAGAGGGTCTGTAATGTTGTAAGATCATCAGATCATTAATAAAAATTTTCTGTGTGTTTCTCTATCCATGGCTTTCTAAAACTATTCCATCTCCTAAAAATCCAAGAGCCTATGTCATTCCTAAGTTCTTCTCTTGTATGAGTATGCTCTACACTTGCCTCATTAGAGGATCCTGTGCATCAGAAAATGCATAAGTCTTGATCTATTGCTACAGTCCCCTTATTCTGATAAGGTTAGTAAAGTAAAATGGTGCTGCCTCGTTCATGGCCTTGGGAATGGCCTAATTGATGGCTTGCATGAGTTTTGTTAGTTTTATCAAAATAAGGGGCCCGGCCAGCAGTGGTATTAGAGCCTGGGTTTAGCGTGAGTCCACAACCTTAGAAGAACTAATGAATGGCATAATGTCTCAAAGATGAGTAAGGAGATTCCACCTAATATGAGTTGTCAAACCCCTCCTCTTGTTTTCATAACTATTACTCAATCTTCACCTTCTGACCTAATAAATCTAACCTTTTCTCTTTCACTATCTTCTCCTTGTCGACGTACACTCTCTTCTAGAATAGATAATCTAGTAGAGATATCTACTCTTCTAGAAGGAGCTCAAGTAGAAGAATCTCTCCTTCCTCTTCTTAGTCCTTATAATATTTATCGAAGACATAGTTCACTTATCAGAAGTATTAGATCTGTACTTTCATTACGCAGATCTCTTCCAAAGGAGTATGTCCAAGCCTCTAAAATAGATCAATGCAGCCTTCAGTCTACTATGGCTGAGCAATATGTGACTCTTGAGATTCCGGCTTCTTTAGTTCCTACCTGGAGGGCTCAAGGATATTCGCATCTTCATTTTGACACAATAAATTTTTAGAAGCTAATGATAAGTATTTATTTGTAGAGAATCTAAATTTTTAGTACTCTCGGTATATGTAATAATTTTTCCCATATTTAGTAGTGATGATGTATGATTCATACGCTGCAATTCCATATTTGAATTCCTTCTAATCTTGTGTTTAGACAATAAAATAAAAATGCTAATGATCTCAAAACTGAAAAAGCTTTCTGGGTATCCTTTTAAAAAGTGAATATTCTGGGCATTTTTCCAATTGAATTCTCAGGACACTTTAGACTTGGAACATAAGTGATCGATTGGCGATGTTTTCAGTGATTTGTGAATTGTGATATGGATTCAAGCAAGAGCTTCATTGAAGTTCTAACAAACGATTCATAGACTTAATTTCCTTTTGCTCAAGTGGAAGTGGCCAGGAACAAATTTTAGAATACAAGCCGCGAGAGAAGAGTAATTTTATTATAATTTTGCTAGTGGGTAGTGAGTTCGTTATAATTTTGTTGGCCCACTATTAACCACATGTCCTTCACTAATTGGGTTGCAATATTGGATTGCTTGCATGAAATTGTAAGATAAAATTTCTGGGCAGAGAGTGAAAGGAGGCATTCAGACTGAGGCAACAAAATTAAATTACCCTTTAATAATCAAAACTTAATTTACTAAACGAATTAGTCCAATTACTAAAAATAGAATCCTTTACTTATTAATTCGAGTTATTTTAAAATTATTTACTTTAAATGCATAAGAAAAAAATCTTAATATTTCTGCACTGTTTTTTTATTAATCCTAAAAAATAGGATAAACTATAATTTACTCCTGAGATTTGATAAAATTTATCGTTTAATTCTTATATTTTTAAAGTCAGGTAATTTAGTACTTAAAATTTAATAAAATCTATAATTTAATTCTTACCATTACAATTCCCTTAAATTAATATTAATTTTAGCAAAAATGATAAAATTGCTCTTATTTTTATTTTTTAATCTGAAAACAATTTAGTCCCGTAGATTTATTTACTTAACAATTTAGTCTCTAAAATTTTGTTTTATTAATAATTTGATCCCTATATTTTTAAAATATGGGTCTATTTAATTGAAAATTTTTAAATTCAAATGATTAAAATATGGATTAATTACTTTAAAGTTCTTTAAAATTTTGATTAATTACAAAATCATCCATATATTTTATAAATTATTCTTAAGTATTATAAATATTTATAAATAAGCCCTTATAATTTTGTAAAATTCTGTGTCATTATTATTTTAATAATAAATAAAATATTATATATTTATCAATTTTAATATTTTCATATATTATATTATATTTTTATATATAAAAAAATGAAAAAAATATGAATATGGATGCTAATTGTTTGAACTAAATTGTTTTCAATTTGAAAGTAGAGTTAAAAGCATTTTGGCATTTTTGCTAAATTTAATAAAGAATTAACTGTAATTTTAATGGTACGAGCTAACTTATAGGTTTATTAAAATTTTAAGGACTAAATTGTTTAGTTTTAAAACTACAGAGACTAATTTATAGGTTTAACCAAATCACAAGAACTAAATTATTTAAAATAGAGTTAAGAGCATTTTAATATTTTCATAAATAAACCCTTATAATTTTGTAAAATTCTATGTGTCATTATTATTTTAATAATATATAAATAATTATATATATTTATCAATTTATAATCTTTTCATATATTGTATTATATTTTTATATATAAAAAAAGAAGAAAAATATGAATATTAAAACAAATTGTCATGAAAATAAAACGTCAAGAATTAAATTATTTTCGGTTTGAAAATAGAGTTAAAAATATTTTTATATTTTTGCTAAATTTAATGGAGAATTAATAATAATTTTAATGGTAGGACTAACTTGTAGGTTTATTAAAATTTTAAGGACTAACTTATTTAGTTTAAAACTAAGACTAATTTGTAGATTTAATAAAATCTCAGGAATTAAATTGTTTAAAATAGAGTTAAAGAGATTTTGATATTTTTATAAATAAGCGCTTCTAATTTTATAAAATTCTGTGTCATTATTATTTTAATAATATATAAGTAATTATATATATATATATATATATATATATATATTTGTCAATTTATAATATTTTCATATATTGTATTATATTTTTATATATATAAAAAATAAATATGAATACAAATTGTTATTAAAATAAAATTTTACAAATTAAATTATTTTAGTTTGAAAATAAAGTTAAAAATATTTTAATATTTTACTAAATTTAATAGAGAATTAACCATAATTTTAATAGTGAGGACTAACTTATAAGTTTATTAAAATTTTAAGAACTAAATTACTTAATTTTAAAACTATAAAGATTAATTTATAAATTTAACCAAATTTTAGAGATTAAATCATTTAAAACAGAGTTAAAGAATTTTCATATTTTTACTAGAAGACTAAATTTTAAGTTTATCAAATTTAACGGTTAAATAACTTGATTTTAAAAATATAAAAATTAAATTATATAGATTGTTTAACTTTAAAAATTAAATCGTAGTTAAAAAAAAATATAAAAGTTCATAGATTAATTAGGCAATAATGCCAACAATTTTATGGATAAAATTGACATTTATGCGAAAAGATAAAATAAATCTTCTTTCATGTTTTTTCCTTAATATTTTTGTAGTGAAAAAACAAAATAAAACAAGCCTTTTTTTTTCTGATAATTTCATAGTGAAAAAGGGTTAAATAGGACTGATTTTGTCCCCATCCATATCATTACCAAACAAGCCCAGTCCAATGATATTAAAAGCAAATGACTCAGAGAGGATTGATACCACATCCAAAGACCATGTGGAGGAAGCAAAAGTACAAAATCAACACTCAAAGAAACATTGAAAGTCTCTCAACATTTTATGAAAATTTGGCTGTACATTTCTATTTACACGAGGAAACTTGACTACTTAGATACAGCAACATATAGAATTAGAGGCGCTGGGAAAGCAAATGAAAATAATACTTACATATACAAAGAACGAAAGAATGAAGTTCTCCCTATAGTAATCCTGTCACAAGTGCAACAAAAGATTCCATGTTTGGCTATTCCTCCATTTTTGCTTCAAAATAGGCTCTCTGCTTTGTTGTCAAAGGTATTTTATTTGAGACGGTATGGTCCTCCCGTTTTTTAGTATAAAAAGAATGATTGTATCTCAGCTAATGTGAATTTTACTATTTACCTCAGCCTGCAAAACCACAAGCAACACAATCAGCTCAGTCGAAAATTGCACACATTATGGCATTTGTCGGATGTTATTGAACTGAACCATATATATAAGGACTTGGGTGTCGTTATCCCAATCCCAAATAATCCCCATTGATACTCTTCCATTACATAATGTGTTTCTTTCCTATTCACAGAAGAGGTTAAGGGAAGAATTCTTTTATTTAACTATTGCATGCAAAATCTACAACTACAATGGCAGCCAACTTTTAGTCTTTTACAACCTTCCATTTTCTCGGATGTGCTTTCCTTCTTGACAGGTGCATTCCAAAATTAAAAATTATAGCCCTTGTGAAAAAAGAATACTCAACTAAGGCAACTCTTGCTTTACAGAAAGCATTTTCTGGATTGAAGGGAAAATAAATCCCTTGTTAAGGAGATTAAATCATTTAACAGACTACTAAATCCATTTTCAAGAGATTAAACATTTTACATACTATGTCAAAACTTATCAAAAAAAATTGGAAGAAAGCTCAAATTTTGTCCCTGAGCTTTTAGTCCACATCTAAATAAACCTATTTTTAAGTTCAAATAGACACATCTTTTGACAAAAAATAAAATAAAATAATAAATTTTCTAATTAATTTTTATATTTTTATATTATTAATAATAATTTTTAATAAAAATATATTAATATTTTATTATTAAAAATTAGAAAATTATTGTTTTAATTTTTTTGGGTCAAAAACTAGGTTTACTTGAACTTAAACTGAAAGTTGTAGATTAATTGGGAAAAAACTTTAAAATGGGCCTGTTTCAAATGTATCAAAAATTTAGAGGCAACAATGAGCTTTCTCCCCAAAAAAACGGAAATGAACCTTTAAAAGAATTTTTGCATAAGCAAATACCATTAGTCCATTGAATATCACTGGTCATCCTTGGCCATTACCAGCAAACGACTGCCAGGGGTAATAAAAACTTACATTTTTTATGCAAGTTTTTCTGATATTCAACAATAAAAAGAAAAATATAAATGCTCTTATCGAGTCCAAACATTTTCAGTCTTAATTTGTCCAATGTGCTCCAAACGCTAGAAGATAATTTTCAACCGACTTTGAGTATTGCATCCAAATAATAGAAAATAAATCATTTTCTCATATTTTTCTCATGAGAAAATATTTACCCTAGATAAATTATTTTTCCAGAAGAAAAACAGCCTAAAGGAAGAAGGATCCAATAGATTTTGTTAACAAAGGTTATGCTTCTCTCATCAGAATGTAATTTTCCTTTTTACTATATATTTTTTCTAATTTCTAAAATTCAACATTGTACTCCAAGGTCTAAAAAGCTCCCCTTAAACTTAGAGATCATGCTATAACACAAAAAAAAAAATGAACTACAGAAAAAAAATAAATAAATAAATTACATAAAAACTGTTTACTGCAACAATATATTTGTAAGTTCCATTTAGCGATGTATTCATGGAACCCATATATATTATCCAATATATTATGCATGTAAACTCACCAGACTTTGAGTCCGACGTGTTGGCCCATTATGTCTATAACCTGAGGGCTGTGATCTTTGGGCTCGACCAAATATTCTTTGGATGAAATCCTGTATGTGATTATAAATGCTGCATGCCAACACATCAGAAAATAGTGGTAAGAAAAGTTGAGTTATGTCGAGTTGTGCTCTTTAAAGTTGTAAAGCACAAAAGAAAAAGTTCCTATACAACACTTGTAATAGCAACAATACTCCTGCCATCAAATATTTGTATCTTTCTACAATATGCAAGCTACACACGTGGGCATAGATTGTACAATTTTAAAGGAACTAAATACTAAACACAACCTGTCTAGATATCAAAAGAGCCATAAAAGATCTTGTTTCATATTTGTTTTTAATTGTTTTTTGCTGAAACTCAGATATTTTTACACCCAATCGGAGGAAAAAGAATTGTGTACCTATAAAGTCTTAGTAAGCATAAACATGTTTGTAATTTGGTGCAAATATTACCTAAGGCGATGCCTATTACAGGCTGTAAAGAAGGCGACAAAACCATTCAATATACTCCTAAGAGCACGAAAAACCTGAAAACATTACAGTGACCAATAAGAACCATTGACTGAATAATTTGATACTATCATCATATGCAACTGCATAAATGTCTTCCAACCTGAGAAAAAAGATCATTCCAAAGTGACCGCCAAATGGAAACTTCATAAGTCCTCATTGTTGCCTCAGATGCTGAAGCAAGCTGGAATATGCCACTTACAGACCGCCAAATATCTCCAATCAATTCTGATATCCAAGCACAAATTAAGGCTATAAAACTGGCAATTGCAAGGACCATTCGAATTGGAGTATAAAGCACCTCCCAAAGGATCCAAAATATGGGATATAAAATTGTTGTTGCTGCAACACAAAAAGCAATAGAGTAAGAAATTCTTTTGGTCGTAGGGCAAAATAAAATCTTGCTTACAGAATTAATAATAAAACATTGGATTACCCACCGATGCTCCAGATCATTGAGACAATAAGCCATAAAGGCCACAGTGTAAGCTCTATTAAATCTATGACCATTTTGCAAAATGATCCACTCACAAACCAAACGATAGAACAAAAGCTCTCTACCACTTCCATAAGCACATTCCATATTGGTAGAAGGATGCCTAAAATCTCTGTAAGTGGTTCAACTAGAGGTTGTGTGAAAATGGAAAAGAAAGATCTAGTGGTACGAGTGACCATTAAAATCCATGTAACAGCCTTCTGAAAGTTATGCAGAAATAGCATTGTTCCTAAGTACTTGATCCTTGATACCATCTCCCACGTTTCTATCCAATCAAAAAGTGGTCCACACAAACGAGATGCAGTTGCCTTAAGAACTGGAACATTTTTGTATAAATCATAAAATCCTATAAGAACAGTGACAATTGAGATCAGCACATATAAAGCTCTAGCCAAAGGGCACATCCAGGGGCGATAAAGATGGCAAAACCCAGGATATGACTGAAGAAATAGAACCCACGATGGAAGTCCAGCCTCTAATAAAGTAAGTAACCGTAGGTCAGAGATTACTATATCCCTCAGTTTAAAAGGAAGATCAGGATCATTGAACTTAAACAAAATCAAAACATCTCGATACTGCTTAGGTTCAACAGTGTTTTCACAATCACTGGTATAGGTCTCTGAGTCATCCAACCAATCTTCAATTTCACCCTGTATTTCCTCAGAATAAAAATCAACTTCAACTCCAGTACTAATGGACTTGGTTACCCTTCTTCTCTTATACGGCCCTGTGGGAGGAGGAGTGTGTGGATCACTTGCTCTATCTTCCATGGTCCCATGATTTACACTAGAACTGCCACCCGGGCAGCATAAAGAAATATCCTCTCCTCCCAGACTATCATTGCAGATATTATCCTCATCATCAATAGAAATAATCCTTGAGAAATTTTCTTTAGCATCATAAAAGATCTCACCTGAAAAATTCCAAATAAAATGAAATATATTATAAAAGTTCATTTCATTTACTGTGAAATAAAATATGTAATTCCAGCATGAATCAAAGCAAGGCAATACAACACTAAAGGAAAACCACAAGCTGCCAGAATAAGCTAACAGGGATGGATTCCAAATATAACTAAATTACCATACCAATGACGGTTCACCATGATGGTTAGATGAAATCCCACTTCAACTAGCATTAAACTGTCTAATTATTAGCCTAATTGGGTTGTTATACATGAATACCAAGATGATGATGAAGACCATAACATAGAAATAATTTCATTTTGTTTGATTCTTAAACATGCATCATAAAGTTAAATGATTACAAGACCTTATGTTTGACGTGTTCACTCAACCACACGGATTATTAAAAACAAACACATCCATACATCTACACCACTAAGAGCTAAGATAATGGCCAATACCAATTTACACACTAATGAAAAATACTGTCTATTTAAATCCGCAGCCTTTAAAATTTGACAGGGTTTAGCAAAAAGCTAGAAAGATAGTAATCAAGGACCATTGTGTGTGTTTTTTATAGGCTCAGGGATGGTTTTGAAAAACATATTTTCAAAATTGATGGCTTTTCAGGCACCGCAACTCTCTGTTAGAATAAATTTATGTGAACTGTGAACTGCTTAACATCTCAGGCATACCAAACATTTTGTGCCCCCTTGCCTTTCAGGGCTACCAAGGGCTGGTAATGTGGCAAAAGTAAATTAAAATCTCATAATCTACAAGAGTAATGTGACAAAATGAAATACTGCCTCAGAGATGGGTACAATTACTGTGAATCAAAACCTATCAAAGGTTATGTTTCTACATTTGGCATCAACCTAGATAACGATTAATATATTACCAGATATGATGTAAAATTTCAATTATGAGCTCCAATTGAATGCGTCTAGTGGGTGAAGCATTGAAGCTTCTTGGGCAAAAGGGTAATTCCACAACAAAGAAACATAAACACACACATATGGGCATTAGGGCACTGATGCCAGCTAATGTGCACGTTGATCCACATGGGATCTGCTAATCAGTAAGTGAAGAACCAAAAACATATAGGTTTCCAACACATGTTTCTCATGAAACACAAATTTTGAAGGATTTTCATTAACATAACCATATCATTGTGGCCGGTCCAGAATTCATCAAAGATGGTTTTTTTCTTCCACTATACGAAATAATGAAAGCAAAAAATTACCTATTGCAGATTCTAGATACTCTTTCATGTGTAGCTGCTCAGAAAGTGTTCCTGAGAACCACAGAGATATACAACTTGCAGCTTGCTCTATGCTATCAAATTCCCATCTCCGCATAATCTTAGACTCAAGAGCCAGAGATGTGTCTGTCTGCAATTGACATGAAAACCATTCACCAAAATGATGTCCATGATAGATGCAAATAAAAGATGGGCATCTAAAAGGGGTAATACCTGAAGCTCATTCAAGTAGTTAATGCCTCGAACATTGGTCCATGAAACTTCAAACACAATAAAACCATAGAGGGTCCTGTGCAACTCATTGCTTAGAAACAAAGAATTCCGTAAGTTCTTCACAGGTACCAAACCTCTTTTCCGAGACAAAGTTGCTGCATCAATCAATGAGAACCATCTTTCAATCTTCTTTGATTTAGAAAGATTGGACTCGGAACAAACTGCCTTTCCCTCTTTTCTCCCCCTCTGAGCCTTAGTGTTTGCAAAAGGAGATAACCTGGACTGTAGATGAATAGCAAGAACAAAATTACTTTTTGATGATCATCAAGGAATTTGAAAAGGAACATTTTTCTCCCAAGAAATATAAAGTGTTCCTAACAACCTTGGTAACCATCAACTGCCACAAGTGAGCTGTCCGTGAACCAAAATCCCTCAACCATGGCCGATTATCCACCAGGATATATAATCTATTACTTTCAAGTGCCACAAAAAGGCTAAGATCTGAAAGATAAGACTGCAAGTCTCTGGAATCACACACAGCATAAAAGTAGAAAAATAAGAACACATAGTAAAAGGAACAAAGCAACCATCCTCCATCATTTAACACCACAAGATTCACTGCCATCTGATATATGCAGCAAAGCACTGAAACTAAATGTTATTTTCCCTTTTTTTTTTTAAAAAAAAAATAGTAGTCTTTCCAAATTAGTCAAACCCGAGATATGCCATCCTTCAAAATTACCAGACAATGACATTTTTTACATGTACCTAAAATTTTGCAATTTATGGGATTAGTATTAGAATTTGGAGCATAGTTAAGTAATTAAGCAAAATTGAAATTTATTTTTAAATCAAAGAAAACATGAGAGAATAAAAAAGCATAGAGATGAACAATCTAGTTTGAATGGGTATTCATCATGTCTTCTGCAATACAAATCATTTTCCACGAGCCAAAAAAGGGGAAAAATTCAATGTGCTAGAATCTCGTCTATCTTCTCGTATTCTTTTCTTAATGGTCAGCCTTCCAACAAAATCTCAATCGATATCATAAGCTTCATTTTTAATTTCATTAAGAATCTGCTATATCAAATTTTCATGAATGATTTCCAGACATCAAATTCATGAAACTAGGAAATTGAGCAATAAATGATAATAAGCCAAAGCAAGATCACAACAATTGCTGATAATGCAGGTTCTCCCTCAAAAACTTCAAAAAATTACATGGCAAAAAAAAAAAATTTGCAATTTTCATTGCCACTCGTTCTTCTGCAGTTATCATTTATCAACATATGATCATGATCGTTAATAGGTGTAAACCACAATATGACAAACAAAAGTCAATCTGTTCTACAGAAATCTGTACGTTTCTACTCAATGACTCATAAAAAATATATAACAGAGAGAGAGAGAGAGAGAGAGAGAGAGAGACCACAGGTGATAATCATGATTCATAAATTTTCGCCAAAATGAGAAAAAAACTTATTGACTTCTAATTTCATCTTTATTTGGGCAACGATTAGTGAAGAGTACTAATACCATGGTGATCAAAACCGACACCAGTCACACCCTTTTCTACCTACTGATTCACCTAAAGCTCACTGGCCCTTTTGAACTTACACGATCTATTTTATTCCAATTAAAAACACTTATTCACTTAATTTTCTATAAACAACATAAATACAAATAGTTAAACGTAAATTCAGATTTTTTTTTTCCTTTAAAAAAATAATGAGTAAAACCAATACAAATTCCAAAAAAGAATAATTAGTTAATGAAATTTCAAAAATAAAAGGCCCCCCTTGATGACTTTAAAAATAATTAAGCAACAAAATATAGAAGAATTCAACCTAAAGCTCAGATTCAAACAAAGAAACACTGCAAATAGGAAAAAGATACGCACCCAATTTGGAGACTTGTTAATGGAAAAACAAATTTGGTATTATTGCTTTTCCCCATGAAAATTACTGATTAAACCACGCTTGAACCTGAAATTACCTCCAAAATCACCGCAACACACTGCACAAAATCCCATAAACAAACAAAAAAAAAAAAAACCCAATTAGTCTGAGCTAAAAAAGCCAAAAAATAAAACAAAAAAAAAATTTACAACCAAATGTAAAAGAAAGATGAAAGGGACCTTGAGAAAGGGAATTCCATAAAAGTGGAAGAGAAGGAAGAGGAAGAAGAATAAGAAAAAGAAGGGAAAAGAAACAATCACCACCGAACTTCATATCAAGGGCAGGAGATGAAGAAGAGAAGAGACACGCACATCGAAACAAAAAGCGTAAAGCCGGGAAGGCAGGCAAAAAAAATTAAGAAGCAGCAACAACCAGCTTATGTATAAATTAAATGCAGGCACAGAAAGCAGAGCTATAAATGCGAAAAAGCGTGAAGATAAGGAAAAGATAATGATTAGAGAATATGGGAGTCGCTTCCTTGCTTGGCTTGAAAGGCGACACGTCTGCGCTATAGAACGAGAAGTCATCTACGCAGAGGAAGTTAGGAGGTGAAGATGAGGGTAGTTTGGTAAATATGTGATCTCGGGATCTGATTCTTCCCGCGTCATTATCATCGTTTCGTTTCTCTGCAACCAGAGAGAGAGAGAGAGAGAGAGAGAGAAGAGGGAGGGAGGGAGGGAGGGAGGGAGGAAGGAAACTGAGAAAAGCGAGATAGGCGCGTGGAGAAATTTTATGGTGTGATTAATGCGTATGTTAATTTTGCACGATATTTATCGGAAGATGAAGTCAAAGAGCTTATAACCCATTGACTCTCTTTGATTTTTCTTCTATAATAAATATGAATTTATGTATCTTTATTTTTATTATTTTTTAATTTTTTTATAAATTATATAATAAATTAAAATTAAAATAAATTTATAAAAATAATTGTTATTAAAGGTTAATAATATTAAATAAAAAATTATATATTTTCATAAATTTAAATGTTTCAATTAAGACACTTATTTGTCACGACCCAACCTATGGGCCGGACCAAGACTAGGACTCGCCACTTAAAGCCCGAGACCCGTAGTAGCCTTCTAACTGCTCATTAACCCAACTCTAAGACCCATTTGGGCCCAATATCAAGAAAACAAGCGGACAGAGTCCGCCATAAATGGACTTACCAACGGAGTTTCGACTCACCCGACTGTAAACACAATATATAGTCAATTGGGGAGCTCAGCTCACCCTCCACATACTCATCAACATAATAATAAATGGGAGCTCAGCTCCCTCATCCAATCCATCAAACAGACATAGAATATTAAGTTTACAGGTCCAACATGATAATAATATTACAGACCAAATTCAAATAATTACTGCTAACACATGCGGAAATTCTAGGAGTACATAAAATTACACAAATATCGATAAACAACCTGTGAAGTATAAAAGCAGGTTAACCCAGAATAAAATATCCTCCTGCGGCCTGTAAAAATTTTTGAACAGGAGTGAGCGTTCGACTCAGAGAGTAAAATATCAATTTTAACCATAATCTCTATAACTATCTGTAACTAATGCACCCTGTAGAGTGAAATGCAACATCAACATCATATTCACATCATAGCATCAAAAAGGTAATTTGGAGCACTCACGCACCCTGTAGCATCAATCATAATATATTGGGAGCTGATCCCCTATACAGCTCTCTTAAATCCAACCTGGTGCCAGCGAAGAACTCAAGCCGGACTTTCGCTTAATAAACCAAATCGAGGGTCCCAGCGAAAAACTCAAGCCGTGACTACCCCTCGAAGGAACGGGTCCCAGCGAAGAACTCAAGCCGTGACTACCGTCCTATCCATAGTCCACACCACATCACACGCACGCCAACGCACGCTGCTCGCTCCAAATTACCACAACAACACTCATGGCACATTATGATTATGAATGCAACATAAATCGTGCCTAGAGTTTAACTACATAAATATATGCATATAAGTGATGCATGGGCATCTTGAACATATAATAATATCGAAATTACAATTAAAATTAATATTTTACTCACAAACTTGACGACAAATTCTTGTGGCGGTGGGCGGAGGAAGAAGGTCATCGGCTCACCGACAATTACATTACATCTATTTAATAAATTTGACTCAATACAAACAAAGAAAAGATCAAACGCGTCCTAAGTCGTGCAGAAAATCGTGAATCTCCCTATACCTAGGACCTACCCAACTGCAAAAGGGCTAAAAACGCACTTCTATATTCACAATCCATATATCAACAGTTCAATCATATCACACAGCCCCTCATGGGCCCATCAAATCAATCATCCATCACAATACGCAAACTTTCAATTTAGTCCTTATTATTGTTCATTTTTGCAAAAACTGCCCAAACAAGCTCTAAAAATTATAAAACTTTGCCCCGCGGTCCTTAGCAATATTACTAAGCTATTGCAAAAAGAATCGTAATTTTCTAAGCTACCACGAATATTTTATGGATTTTTAATCCTATTCAAGCACTAGAAAATTACGAAAAAGCAAGGTTGGGTTTACCTTTGCGATTCCGACTTGAGAACGCTCGGGATGCCTGACAATGGTGGGGTAGCCAAAACCTAGATCCAATTCGGAGACTTTTCCGGTAGCTGGTCTGTCTGGCCGGAAATTCACAGATCCGGACAACTGTCGAATTTCCGCGAATTGAGGATACCTACACGAAGCCCAATAATAATATATATAAATCAGGGGTGTTACATTCTTCCCCCCTTACAGAAAATTCGTCCTCGAATTTTACACAAGGCAGAATAAAGCACATGATTATACATTGAACAGATAAGGGTACTTGCTACGCATGTCCCGTTCTAACTCCCAGGTGCACTCTTCCACTAATTGACTCCACAAAACCTTAACCATAGGGATCTGCTTTTGATCTTAGTCATCTCACTTGGTAGTCCACTATGGCTACAAAGTTGCTCCTCAAAGGTCAAGTTCTCTTTTAGCTCTATTACATCCTGCCGTAGTATATGGGGAGGATGCAGGGATGTACTTCCCGAGCATGGAGATGTGAAATACGGATGAACGTGAGAAAGGTTGGGTGGTAGTTCCAACCGTAGACAATCGCTCCAACTCTATCAGTAACCTCAAAAGGTCCAATATACCGAGGTGCAAACTTGCCCTTCTTTCCAAATATCACGACTCCCTTCATTGGAGAAACCTTCAGGAATACATAGTCGCCCACTGCAAACTCCACATCCCTCCGTCTGGGGTCTGCATAACTCTTACTCTTTGAAAGTTGCTTTCAATCGTTCCCTGATTAAAGGAACTATCTCTGAAGTGTACTGCACTAGGTCTACATCATGCACCTTCGCTTCCCCCATTTTCGTCCAACACAGAGGAGACCTACACTTTCTTCCATATAGTGCCTCATAGGGTGGCATCCCTATGCTGGAGTGATAACGGTTGTTGTAGGCAAACTCCACCAAAGCTAGTTGATCATCCCATCGACCTCCAAAATCCAAAACACTCATGCGAAGCATGTCTTCCAGTGTTTGGATTGTCCTTTCGGACTGTCCGTCTGTCTGAGGGTGGAAAGCCGTACTGAAGTTCAACTGTGTGCCAAGTGCCTCCTGCAATTTTCTCCAAAACCGAGAAGTGAACTGGGGCCCTCTGTCAGATATTATGGAAGCCGAAACTCCATGCAATCTGACTATTTCTCGAATGTAGATCCCGGCGTACTGTGCCACAGAGTATGTAGTCTTTACAGGCAAGAAGTGAGCTGATTTGGTTAAACGGTCTACAATCACCCATATCGAATCATATCCTCGCGTGGTACGAGGCAACCCAGTCACAAAATCCATAGTGATCATTTCCCACTTCCATTCTGGGATAGGGAGCTCTTGCAACTTCCCTGACGGTCTCTGATGTTGAAACTTCACCTTCTGACAAGTCAAGCACTTGGACACAAAGTCTGCTATGTCTCTCTTCATGCCATTCCACCAGTAGCTATCTTTCACATCATGGTACATTTTGGTGGAACCTGGGTGGACATTGTACAGTTTATAGTGTGCCTCTCGCATGATTTCATCTCTGAGATTGTCCACATCGGGCACACATATCCTAGAACCTTGCACTAGGGCACCATCATTGGCAAATCCAAACTCAAGACCTTCACCTTGCTGTACTCTTTCTATGATCTTCATTAATTGTTGGTCTCTGTATTGGGAAACTCTAACTCTATCTCGCAAGTCTGGCCTCACTGAAAAATGAGCCAATAAGACCTCCTCATCTGAAAGATCTAGGATTAAACCTTGATCCATCAACTCATGTACTTCCTGAATCAACGGTCTCTTCTCTGATGAAATGTGCGCCAAACCGCGTAAGATTTTCTACTTAAAGCATCTGCTACTACATTGGCCTTCCCAGGGTGGTACTGGATGGTGCAATCATAGTCTTCCAGAAGCTCCATCCATCTCCTCTGTCTCAAGTTTAAATCCCTCTGTTGGAAGATGTACTTCAAACTCTTATGGTCGGTGTATATCTCTCACACTTCACCATACAGGTAGTGTCTCCAGATTTTTAGTGCAAAGACTACAGCCGCCATTTCCAAATCATGGGTGGGATAGTTCTGCTCATACCTCTTCAGCTACCTTGAAGCATAAGCCACTACTTTTCCATCCGCATCAAAACACACCCTAGGCCAACTCTGGAGGCGTCACAGTACACGGTGTATCCTTCATCGCTCATAGGTAGTGTTAACACCGGGGCAGTGGTTAGACACTCCTTATCCTCATCATTATAACTGACTCTATCGAGCTCTCTTCCTGTCCTTTGCATCTTATCCACTTCCCTTTTCCTATTTTTGGTATTGTTGGTATCTTTTCAACCTGCTGTACTTATTCCTTAATTTTAGTCCTATCTCATCCTTACACCTTTTCCTTCAAAGATGTCTATCCCATCATCAACTTTAACTTTCTTTTTATTTCTTAGTCTTATCTTGATTACTAGTTTCATTACTTTGAGAATTCTAACCCTATGATTTACTCCTACCAGCACATTCTTCACCTTATGTAACACTTATAATTACCCATAGAAAAAAAAATTTTTTTTTTTTTCTTGTATCCCCTTTTTTCCAACTTAACTATCAGAACATTATCATTCCCTATCAGCCTTAGTAGGAAATTGCTTATCCTGGATGAATATGAGCCCCATAAACTATAAGTTCCATCTGAACTAACACGGCTGTAGGAAATATGTGTCATGCCTTAATTCCAAACAAGATACTTCACGTGTTCATTCTCCTTAATATAATCATATATACTGCCCATAGCTTTCTAAACTTCAACCTCAAATTACCCATCAGCAACAATTTCATCTATTGAATCTCAACCATAAATAGTACTTCCTCCAGCTCATAGTTTAAAACAGTTGCAAGCCTTAGTATAGCTAACTCAATTTAACTCCTGTCATTACTCTGTTCGTCCTTTCATACTTAATACTAGGTATGCACTTCTTGTCATTCTCATATCAGAAATTATGTATGAATTGGTGCCTACCAAACTCTCAATTAACTAGGTCTCCTTGACTCAGTCTGCTTCCTTATATAATGCTCTAGAATCAAAAACGAGCTAAACTTGAAAAGAAAGAAAAATACTCTTATACTCAACTACGCTCGATTGTCCATATAATAATGTTTAACCTATGTTTCTTGGTCTTTCTCTTCAAATTTCATCATCTCCTAGCACAATTGTGCTCTACCTATAAGATGTCATCTGCATGAACTCTTTCTGAACCATTGTCCTTCTGACATAATATTTTATAATTTATTAACTTTACTTATACTCGACCAATGATTCATATCTATCATCGTTTATATTGTGCTCTTAACTTTTGTTGATTCCTGAAAGATTTCTCTCACTAATAAATTCTTCCAACACTAATTCTAATCTTATCTATGGTCATTAGTTTGATCCTTGAACTTTCTAGTGATTTATAACCACCCAGACTTGTCACTTCTCGTTCTACCCCTACTGTTGTCATGTCGTTATTGCTTTACTACAAAGTGATTCTGTTGATCACACTAAAAATGTTTGCCTGACATTCATAATGAACCTCTAACTACCTTGTCACTATCTCAAAAGTCTAACTTAAAGCCTCTGTGTCATTATCTATCATTCTTTTCCTCTCATCATACCTTTTTGATCCCTTAGATTAACTTTTATTAAACTTACTACTTACTAACTTCTTCTTCTCTGCCTAATTAGATAGTCCACAATATCATCGCACACCTTCTAGCTTTTACTCATTATTATTGTATTCCATACCTCCATCACTGTTCTTACTAATGTGGTCCCATTTTGGGTTTTCCATCCTTGTCATTCTCCTTGCCAAGAATAACACTTAGCCTACCCTATATCTTAACTTTGTTCCTTTTGTTACGCGCCCTTTAGGTTGTCCTTTCATTTATTTCCTTTTTCTTATCCAAAATAGAACTTAACTATTCTATCCCTGGTTCCATTCTTCTTCCTAACATGACAGCTGTACTTGCTGACTATATCTTTCAGAGTCTCTGTCGCGTTATCATATGTCTGTGCTACTCATAAGTGTTCATTTGACCAATCTAGCTAGTACTTCCATCGGCATTTAAATTATATTGCATCTGCAATCAATTGTTCAAACTTTCATTATGCACTTTCTCTTTTCAATGGCCTTCTGTGATTTATCTTCGCTAATTTATTACTCTTAACACTATTATAATTAGATTATACTATTGTTTTGAACAATATGAAGTTACAAAAGAACTCAGGAAATGACAATCATACCTTTATCGTATGATCTCTATTCTTATCCTTTAGCTTACATAATATCCTTACTACCTCGAGAACTGATTCTGCAGTAATTTTATTTATTTGTTGTTATCATTATCATTATTATTATTATTATTTTCTATATTTATTCAATTAGCCAAAACTTAAGATTCCGGGCACCCAAACCCGTCATCCAATTCAAAGGAATAACAACCATCGTGATCGATTATATATGATTCCTATAATGGAACTTGTATCCTCTCCAGATACCCGAGCCAACTACTCTCTACCACACTCTACGGTCCCATCCGGACACTATTCCATAAGTCATCATTATCATTAATAACCTTCGATCCATTACGAAAAGATAGGACTATATCCTAACTTGTGCAACAAAGGTACTACATCTACCACCTTGCCAGAACCATGTCAAGTTAATGACTCTTTTATCATATCATAGCTCTATAAATCATCAATTCATAGTTTCGACCTTCTCTAGGTAGTAGAGTTGTACTTTATTCCATACTGATACACACAAGGTATACTATTCTCACTCTATAAGTGTCACCTTTACTTTGCAACTAGTCCGAAACCTCTGGTCTGATGGCAACTCTTGATGTAACTCTAGCTCATGTCAGTAATCGAGTCACGACTCTAGTTATCACCCAACCGTGACCTTTCAATATTCTAACTCTAGACTCTTAGCCGGAGTTCCCAACTCCTCTGCAAATATAGAACTCGTTCGGCATAAGCTGTACCAAAGCGAAGCCATCTCAAACACCCTCATTATGGAGCACCACGGGGATGCACGCAGCTCTACACAATAATCTCATGTCGATCTTGTCTGCGACTTACAGAGCGGACATCGAGAACATTGTATAGTTACTACGATACGTCTGACGGACTAGGTCTCCTAATTTCTTATCTCTCCGAATCTTCTATTATCACAAACTTATTACATTGGGTCATCTACCGATGACCGATGAGTGGTATCCTCATCCTTATCTAGGGCAACTGTACTTTTAAGACTCACTTTTATGTACTCGTGTCTTACGAAATGGGCACACCATTTAAACCCATCTTGACAAAAATATAACATTTCTTGGAGTACGTATCCTCATGATAGATCTCACATGTCTACTAACTCTATTTCACATTTCTGTGTACTCCACGAAAATCAAGACACTAACTGAGGTAATCTTATATTTCCCGAGGTATAACGTAGAATCTAGAAACAAAGAATTACAGGAAAAGACGAAACAGAATCCTATACTCCGCATGTGACTCCTAGTAGACTCTTCCCAACACTTAGACAACTTTTCCCTAAGAATCTGGAGCCTAAGCTCTGATACCACATTTGTCACGACCCAACCTATGGGCCGGACCGGCACTAGGACCTGGGCCAGCTTAAAGCCCCCGAGGCCCGTAGTAAGCCTAACTGTTCATTAACCCAACTCTAAGACCCATTTGGGCCCAATATCAAGAAAACAAACGGACAGTCAGGCCATAAAATGGACTTACCAACGGGAGTTTTCGACTCACCCGACCTGTAAACACAATATATAGTCAATTGGGGAGCTCAGCTCACCCTCCACATACTCATCAACATAATAATAAATGGGAGCTCAGCTCCCTCATCCAATCCATCAAACAGACATAGAATATTAAGTTTACAGGTCCAACATGATAATAATATTACAGACCAAATTCAAATAATTACTGCTAACACATGCGGAAATTCTAGGAGTACATAAAATTACACAAATATCGATAAACAACCTGTGAAGTATAAAAGCAGGTTAACCCAGAATAAAATATCCTCCTGCGGCCTGTAAAAATTTTTGAACAGGAGTGAGCGTTCGACTCAGAGAGTAAAATATCAATTTTAACCATAATCTCTATAACTATCTGTAACTAATGCACCCTGTAGAGTGAAATGCAACATCAACATCATATTCACATCATAGCATCAAAAAGGTAATTTGGAGCACTCACGCACCCTGTAGCATCAATCATAATATATTGGGAGCTGATCCCCTATCTGACTCTCTTAAATCCAACTTTGGTGCCGTGAAGAACTCAAGCGGACTTTCGCTTAATAAACCAAATCGAGGGTCCCAGCGAAAAACTCAAGCCGTGACTACCCCTCGAAGGAACGGGTCCCAGCGAAGAACTCAAGCCGTGACTACCCCGTCCTATCCATAGTCCACACCACATCACACGCACGCCAACGCACGCACACTGCTCCAAATTACCACAACAACACTCATGGCACATTATGATTATGAATGCAACATAAATCGTGCCTAGAGTTTAACTACATAAATATATGCATATAAGTGATGCATGGGCATCCGAACATATAATAATATCGAAATTACAATTAAAATTAATATTTTACTCACAAACTTGACGACAAATTACTGTGGCGGCTGGGCGGAGGAAGAAGGCTGTCCCGGCTCACCTGACAATTACATTACATCTATTTAATAAATTTGACTCAATACAAACAAAGAAAAAGATCAAGTACGTCCTAAGTCGTGCCGAAAATCCGGCAGAATCTCCCCTATACCTAGGACCTACCCAACTCGCAAAGGGCTAAAAACGCACTTCTATATTCACAATCCATATATCAACAGTTCAATCATATCACACAGCCCCTCCTGGGCCCATCAAATCAATCATCCATCACAATACGCAAACTTTCAATTTAGTCCTTATTATTGTTCATTTTTGCAAAAACTGCCCAAACAAGCTCTAAAAATTATAAAACTTTGCCCCGCGGTCCTTAGCAATATTACTAAGCTATTGCAAAAAGAATCGTAATTTTCTAAGCTACCACGAATATTTTATGGATTTTTAATCCTATTCAAGCACTAGAAAATTACGAAAAAGCAAGGTTCGGGTTTACCTTTGCCGATTCCGACTTCGGGAACGCGCTCGGGATGCCTGACAATGGTGGGGTAGCCAAAACCTAGATCCAATTCGGAGACTTTTCCGGTAGCTGGTCTGTCTGGCCGGAAATTCACAGATCCGGACAACTGTCGAATTTCCGCGAATTGAGGATACCTACACGAAGCCCAATAATAATATATAAAAAAATCAGGGGTGTTACATTATTAGTCTAAATTTAGAATATAGTTAAAATATTAAATTATTTTTCTGAATTATTTTAATAAAATATTATTATTTAAAAAAATATCATAACATAATAAAACTCTGATATATATTTTTCATGATAAAATATTATGATCTATATTAAAAATAAATAATTATTAATAATAATTACTTATATCATAAAACAAGCATTTATCTTCTATTATAAGATAAATTATAAGGTAATTAAACTTATTATTTAAATACCACTCTTTTGGGTTAATATGTCGTTATGCTACGTTTGCAACTACGAAACTTGACCATATCCTTCACTTAATGGCTAAGCATGATTTTATTAACGTTAAAAAGCATTACTATAGCACAATAATAAATGATAGTGTCGTATCGATAGCAAGTTCTAGAGTTTGAATTTTAGTTAATTATAAAAATATATATTTTTTATTTAAATTTTTAATTTAATTATTTATAAATATTTATGTAATGATAATTTTTTTAATTAAAATTTTTTTTTAATCTAAACTCTAAATTCTAAATTCTAAATCCTAACAATCTAAATTCTAAAACTCTAAACCTAATTATAAAATCTTAGAGTTTAGGATTTAAAATTTTAAGTTCTAGTTTTTTAGAATTTAGATTTTTATGATTCAGAGTTTAGGTTTTTATGACTTTTTTCATGATGTTTAATTAAAATTAATTTAAATTTTTTATTTAATTAACATAAAACTTTTAATATAAGTTCAAATTTATCCTGCAATTAAAAGATAACAAGAAATTAAGAAGCATGTATTAAGAAAAATTAAATATTTTATTATTTTATTTTAATCTTTCTTTCTTCCACATCTTTGCTCTTCTTTCTCTATTCTTGCTTCACTCATGCTCCTACTATTTGTAATATCCTGAATTTTTAAATAAAAATTATATTCTAACTTTTGATATTGCAACCTTTGCGTAGGTGTTTTCATTTCGAGGAAATTTTATCGGTGATCGGGACTACATTTTCGAGCTAAACACACGGGCTGTCGGATCCACTTTAGAAATTGGTCAATATTATAGTATTTCCCATCATTTTCAGAAGCCCCAAACACGTTTCAGGTGTCAGAATTAGCATAGGTAAACCCGAACTCCAAATGCCTCATTTTACCTAAGGTTGAGTTTAGAAAAAAATTCATAAAATATTTATGAATAGTTAGAAAATTATGATTCTAATTGTATTAATATAATAGCATTGTTAAGGATTATAGGGCATGATTATAGAATTTTTTTTTTTTTTTGATAGTTTTTGCAAAATGTTAGTTTTAAGCTTAATAGTTGAATAATGTGAATATGTAAGTTTTGGCTGTTGTGGCAAGCCTAGGAGGGGCATTATGATATTGTTGTGTTATAGGCCTAAGGTTTTTAGATTAGGAAGTGTTGTTTGAGTTGTTTTGCAAGTTGGGTAGGTTATAGGTACAAGGAAAACTATACCGGATTTTCGACATAAATTTAGGGTGTACTTTACTCTTTAAGTCCTTGTTTTATTTTAATATTGATAAATTCATGAATATAATTATTTAGGTTATCTGAGTTAACCCTCCTCCACTTTCTAGTCGCCTCAGTGATCTTCGGTTAATCTGTGAGTAGATATTGATTTCATTTATAATTTAAATATTAATAATTTATATTTAAGGCATGTTCATGCAGTCACATATATGTATGTATATATTTAGTTAAACACTAGACACCCTCTTTTGGTGCATACTTTATTTAACTTATTTGTGGATATCGCGTTAAGGTAATTTGGAGCTGTATGCGTGTGTTGGTATGTGCACGGTATAGATATAGACTTGGGTAGGGTGGGTAGTCACAGTTGGAGCTTGACTCACTCGGACTCAATCCTTATATATAGATAAGTCGAGGTAAGTATGACTTTGAGTTGATCTCACTGACCTTCGCACTTAGATTATTAAGGAAAAGTCTGGCTTCAGTTGACCTCGTTGATAGGTATTGAAATTAAGAGAGCTGTATAGGGATCAACTCTCATATATATTTATTGATGTGACACATAGGTGTATGAGTGCTCCAAATTATCTTTTATATGAATATTATTTGAATTATTTAAAATTACGTGAATATGTTGC
Organism: Hevea brasiliensis; assembly: GCF_030052815.1. Classification (NCBI taxonomy): domain Eukaryota; kingdom Viridiplantae; phylum Streptophyta; class Magnoliopsida; order Malpighiales; family Euphorbiaceae; genus Hevea; species Hevea brasiliensis. The sequence goes on from NC_079499.1 coordinate 13,281,837, forward strand.
ATTTTATACATAAGAATGCATTAGACTTGGATAGTTGTAAAAATTATGTTTAAAATCAATATCTTACTGAATGAGTCGAACGCTCACTCCTATTTAACTATTTATCCTTAGGTGACAGGTGGACTTATTGAAAATAACCTGCTTTCTTTTCTCACATGTTAAATCAGAAAAGTTTAGTTTTACTTTTATTATTTTTCGTTCAATTTTAAAACTCCACATGTACCAATAGATGTATTATTTTTTATATGCGGTTGTAATAACTTAATTTTCTAGAGGTGTAAACTTAATTATGGGAGATTACTTGGGTATATGTGATATTTATTTCTGTGGATGGAGGAAGCTGAGCTCTCAAATGTTTATTTATCCGTTTTGAGGATTGTGAGGGTGAGCTGAGCTTAATATAATATTGATATTATGTGTTATAAGTCGGGCGAGTTAGCATTCCCCCTTGGATAGTTCAAATTATGGCCAGACTATTTTTATGGTCTTTATGTTTAATCTTGAAATAATTAGGCTTACTGCGGGTTTTGAGAGCATTATACCGATCCAAGTCCTAATGTCGTGACAAAATTGGTATCAGAGCTTAGGCTCCAGATTCTTAGGAAAATGTACATTCAACATTTAAAAAAAGAAAGTCTTTTTAGGAGGTCAAATGCAGAGTATAAGGTTCATATTTGTCCTTGTTTTGTTATCCTTACATCTAGTTTCTGCCTTGTGTGCTTATATGTGTTTATGATTATATAGTTATGTATAGTATGCTATTTTGGTTTGTGGGCTAATATAGCTGGATTTCAGGAAGTATGCGTAGAGGAAGGGGAACTGCCATGACACAAGAGCCAAAAGTGCAGGATGAGGTATCGACACAGAATGAGGTGTTGGCTCCTAGAAAGCATGGCAGAAGATCCAGAGCTGCTTAGGTGGTAGAGCAGCCACAGCCAAAAGAGCAACCATAAATGGCCCAGGGTCCTGTAGATTCGATGGTAGGTACCCTTGAAGAACAACATAGGATCATAGATATGATGGCCCAATATATGACACACCCTCCCCAGCAGCCTCCAGTATAAATAGCCGAGCCATACAAACAGATAATAAATTTTAAGAAGTTGGTGCACGGGATATATGATAGCACAGAAGACGCATACAGGTTTTAAAAGTTGGCACTCGAGATATATGACAGCACAGGAGATGCATACAGGTTTTTGGATTCCTACAAATAGGCTAGGGTAGAGTTACAGTTGACAAAAAGAAGATTGATTGAGTGTGTACAATATGTTTTGGGGCCAGTGCCAAGATAGTGGATGACTAACTATGTGCTCCCTTGGATTGAAGGGCTATTTTGGGCACAATTTTTGGAGCTGTTTATAAATAAATTCATGCTAGAGAGCTTCAGAGATCAGAAACAGTGGGCCTTTGAAGCTTTTAAATAGAATGAGAGATCAATAGATGAGTATGCATCCGAGTCTCTAGAATTGAGTAATTATGCTCTATCTACTGTGGCCACTGAGAATATGAAGGTGAAGAGATTTTTGAAGTGGCTGGATAGAAGGTATGCAAACTTGGCTATGTTGTCAGACCAGCCTTTTGATGTAGTAGCAAATAGGGCCTGACAAATAAAAGTCAGTTATACGGGTGATGATGGAGGTAGACCAAAGAAGAACAAAGTTAAAGGGTCATCTAGTGCACCCTATATGAGTACTATGGGTGAAGGTAGCCAAAGTAACTACAGTGGCAGAACCAAAGGCAATAAGAAAAGGGGTCTTAGACACAGATCTAGGGGGTTCAGATTAGGGTGCGGCTCTAGCAGTGGGCAAAGCTTAGGTTACAGCAGTTCAGAGTCTAGTTCGGGATCCTCTTTTGCACCATGTACAATGTGGAAGAGTACATTCAGAACCTTGCTTGGTGAGTACAAAAGGATGCTTCAGATGTAGTCAGTCAAGTCACTTTGCTAGGGAATGCCCTATATTGAATGAGCATTAGATGGGGTCCCAGTACCCTACCAGTTACTCCCTGGTACTTTTAGCTTGACAGGTAGCCAATTTAGTGGCCAATAGAGCTATGGACACGGGGGATGTAGTTTTGGAGACAAATCTGGTGGAAGAAGCGAGCTTCAGGGTTCTACATTATAGGACAGAGGACAAGCTCAGGTTTTCACTTTGACACATCAGGATGCTCATGCTTCAAATTTAGTAGTACCAGGTATTCTCACAGTCTGTTCTTTTAAAGCATGTGTTTTAATAGACCCGAGTGCTACACATTTATTTGTTTCCCCTTTGTTTGCCTTGAGATTGGGTATGAATCTTGCAGCTTTAGAGTGTCCTCAGTCTATAACCACTCCTCTCAGTGATGCTATAGATGTGGCTATGATTTTTCCTAATGGTTCAGTGTTAATAGAAGGAAAGATCCTCCCGGTAAATTTGGTTCCCTTACTGGAGATGGGCTTTGATGTGATTTTAGGCATGGATTAGTTATCAACCCATTATGCCACAATGGACTGCAGAAACAAAAATGTAGACTTTCATATTCCTAGGATGGAAGAGTTCAGCTTTGATGGTAACAGGAGTGTATCTCCATACAATTTGGCATCAACCATAAGTGCCAAAAAGATGTTAAGGCGTGGTTATTAAGGTTATTTGGCACTAGTAAGAGATATATCTATTGAAGGTACTAGTGTGGAAAATGTACCTATTATTAGGGAATTTATGAATGTATTTCCTGAGCAGCTTTCTGAGTTGCCATCGGATAGGGAGATTGAATTTTGCATAGATATTGTGTCAGGTACAATTTCCATTTCTATGCCACCCTATAGGATGGCACCAGTAGAGCTAAAAGCATTGAAAGAATAACTGCAAGAGCTTTTGGATAAGGATTTTATCCAACCTAGCACATCACCTTAGGGTGCTCCTATTTTATTTATAAGGAAGAAAGATGGGTCATTAAGGTTATGCATTGACTATAGACAACTGAACAAGTTGATAGTTAAGAATAAGTATCCGCTCCCTCGCATTGATAACCTGTTTGATCAGCTACAAGGAGCAAGATAGTTCACTAAAATAGACCTACGGTCGAGCTATCATCAGCTGAGGATAAGGAGTGAGAATATGTCAAAAATAGCATTCAGGACTAGGTATGGTCATTATGAGTTCTTGGTAATGTCATTTGGACTTACTAATGCACCAACAGCCTTTATGGATCTAATGAATAGGGTGTTTAGACCATTCCTAGATCACTTTGTCATTGTTTTCATAAATGACATTTTAGTATATTTTTGAACCAAAGAAAAACATATTTGACATTTAAGGATGGTGTTGCAAACCTTGAGGGAGCATCAGCTGTATGCTAAGTTTTCGAAGTGTGAGTTTTGGTTGGAGAGTATTTCATTCTTGAGACATGTGGTTTCTGGTAAAGGTATTCAAGTAGATCCTAAGAAGATTGAAGCAGTAACTGATTGGCTTAAGCCTACTACAGTCACTGAGGTGCAAAGTTTTTTAGATCTAGTAGGCTATTACAAGCGCTTTGTGCAAAAATTCTCCAGGCTAGCAGGTATTGAAATTAAGAGAGCTGTATAGGGGATGAGCTCCCATATATATTTATTGATGTAACACGCAAGTGTGTGAGTGCTCCAAATTATCTTTTATGCGAATATTGTTTGAATTGTTTGAAACTATGTGAATATATTGCATTTTCATACATAGGAATGCATTAGGTTTAGATAGTTATAGAAATTATATTTAAAATCAATATCTTACTTTATGAGTCTAACGCTCACCTTCGTTCAACTATTTTTCCTCAGGTAACAAGTGGATTTATTGAAAATAACCTACTTTCTTTTCTCGCAGGCTAAATTAGGAAAGTTTAGTTTTATTTTTATTATTTTTCATTCAATTCTAGAACTCTGCACATGCGGGTAGATTTATTATTTTTTATATGGAATTGTGATAACTTAATTTTCTAGAGTTATAAACTTAATTATGGGAGATTAGTTAGGTGTATATGATATTTATTTTTATGGATGGAAGGAGTTGAGCTCCTAAATGTTTATTTATCCATTTGGAGGATTGTAAGGGTGAGCTGAGCTCTCCATAATATTGATATTATGTGTTACAAGTATGGCGAGTTAGCACTTCCTATTGGATAGTCCAAATTATAGCTAAATTTTGTTCTTTTGTTTTATTGAAATTGGACTATTTTTATAATTTTTATGTTTGAGCCTGAAATAATTAAACTTATTACGAATTTCGAAGGCTTTATACTTACCTAAGTCTTAATATTGGTCTGACTCAGAAATCGGGTTGTGACACTATTGATGCTACCTCTATCTTAGTTCTCACCACTTGATTACTGGTCCAAAAGATTACCGAGCATACAAAATAGGTTGAGGTTGGGCTGCCATTCATTGAATTGTTTTGTGAAAAAACACACTTATAAGTTCAATACTATATTTAACCTAAAATTTTAAAGCAATAGATTTATGATCTTTTCATTTATATATCTTTCACTTATTCAATATAAGAATTTCATATTTACGTATTTCTAACACATATTTTATTCTTATCTCAAATATAATCCATCGTCTATGTTAGAACTGTGTCTATTCGTTTACAACAATTTATGCAAACAATGTCCAAATCGTAATTATTTTTTTTTATTTATGAAAATATTAAAATTAAAATCATATAGCTCTGCAACTAGTCAAAATGTAATTGTGAAAATGAAGACGATATTAACTGCATGAGTGTAAAAGACAGAAAAGAAAATTTAATTAGGAAATTTTATTTAATAAAATTATTTAAAAAAAGGTAATTAAATAATTCTAATAATTTTTAAGTTATATTTAAATTTATTTATTATTATACAAGAAAAAATGGTAGGGACGAGGACAGCTGTAGCACAAGAAATGCGTAAACTTCCAGTGGCGTCCACATGTGGAATGGATAAGATGCCATATCCATTCCACATGCCCAATGCCTAATGCCAGATGCCTGCTCACCTGATAAGCGGAACTGGAAGGTGGAAGCCGCATCGCTTTTGGACTTAAAATGGTTGTCTGGACCCCACTCCCTGAGTTACTGACCGCGGAACGCGCAAAAATGATTTTTGGACTCATCTTATCTGAGCCGAACAATTTTTTTTTTTTTTTTTCTGAGGATAAATTTCAATATGGCGGGTGTGGTGAGGGTTAATATTAAGGCTATTCTTAAATTTAAAAATATAATATAAAATATTTTAAAATTTTATATAGTTTCCATTGAAGTTTTTTTTTTTGCCATTTATAGGTAACATTCTAATAGAGATAATCTAAAATAGTAATGACGTAAGAAATTTCCTTTTTTTTGTGTGACAATAAAATTGATTATAATTTTTTTTGCAAGTTAATTATGAAAAAATTTCAATTGTAAAAAATAATAAAACATTAATATATAACAGTTAATTAAAAAAATTTTACTTTTAAAAAATAATAAGAATTATACATATTATCATTAACTTCAATTATCTACACTAATATTATTACTTATAAATTAATTATTGGTAGTTAAAAAAATTTTATTATATAAAATTTTAAAATTTAAAAAATTTTATATTAATTTTTTAAATTTATGAATATTTTTATTACAACTATTAAAATTAAAGAACAATAATTTAAATTTATCCACTGGATAATTTACATACTAAGGATGCGTTTATATTGAATTTCAAGATAAAATATTTTTTAAATATATTATTTAAAAAATTTAATTTCATAGCATATTAAATTTAATTTTTAAATAATTTAATATTTTTAATTAATATATTAAAAATCTATGAATATTTTAAATTACTTAAAAACATTATAACAATTTTATGAACATATTTTTTTTATCAAGACGCTCAACACGTACATATGATGAGCCAAAGAAGGAGCACACCTCTTTGTAAAATAATATAGTTTTATTGAGATATACTTATCTTTATAAGGCACAACATACTTATGTTAATGACCGATGTGGTCCTTGACGAAGAGCGTTGTACATACCTATAAATATAAAACAATGGCACACGACAGAATACAGAGGTGGAAGGCGCGCATGATGCAGTGACATCATGAGTTGGAACCGAAGTGGGAGGCAAGTTGCAGTGTCAGAGAAAGCGCCACATGGGTTTTGCATGTTTTCCCAATTTTAATATCGTACGCTTTTTGTTTGCTTTGCTACAATATTATTTATTTATAAATCCTTTTTTTTTTTTATTTTAAGATCGGCGATGGATTGCTTCGGATTTTATTTTATTCGTAGCAGTCGATTAAAATTTTTTTTTTTAAATTATATTTATTTTCTTTTCATGTAATATTTTTTTAATTAGATAATATAATAAGTTTGTATTCAAAAATATGAAATAATATTATATCAAAAAAAAATATGAAATAATATTATATCAAAAAAAATATGAAATAGTATTATCTGATAGAATTTCTTGATATCAAATTTAAAAATGAAAAATATAAATATTAAGTATTATATAAAAAATAAAGTTGCTCTTATCTCATGATTATAATGTAAATTGTAAAAGATAATAATAAACGCTCAACAAATTTATTTAATATTTTATGCAGGCTATAAAAGTAATAAATTTTAAGTTAGTACATTAAAATTATTTTTATTATATAAAATAAAAAAAAATAGTCATTATTTACAATTTTATTCTTTTCTATTTAGATAATATCTAAATAGAAATTTTTAATTATGTGTTTGCATTTTTTTTATGAGAATATTATGATATACTTGCTTTATAATTTTTATAAATAAATTGCTAATTTTTTAAAAAATATATTTAAATTTTAAAAGAATATCATAAAAAAATATATTTTTTAATAATTTTTAACATAATTAGCTCTAGTTATAATTTAAATTTAAAATTTTATAATTTTAAAAATGACTTGATATAATTAAATTAAATCTTGTTAATTTTATTATTATATATAAATTTTATAATAATAATATAATTATAACATAATATCGTTATGATCTTATTTTAGCGTTGTTTTTCTTCAGCAAATCAAAATAATTAAGAATAAATCCCATTTAAAAAAAAAACATAACTCTTTCTTTTGAGCAAATCAAAACAATTAATTTCTCCATAATTCAATCTATTATTTGATTTTTTTTATTTTAATCTACTCATGTCAGTGTCGCTTCTTTTATAAAAGGGTATATTTTGAAATTTCATAAATAATTAATGGTAAATTGAGTCTAATTTAGATAGATGATTAAAAATATATTTATTTTTTACTTATAAGCTTATTAAACTAACTTATATGGTCTAAAAAATAAGCTTATATAATTTTTTATAATATTATCAAGTTTTTATTTTGATGTTTATAAATACTATACTTATAAATTAATTTGACTAAATATTTTATCATATTATACTTATTTAATTTTTAAATTTTTATTAAAGATCTCATCCTTCTTAATTATTTTAATAGTAAATATGCTTATAAGCTATTTTTTATCAAATATATCAATTACTTATTAATTATTTATAAGCATTTTAACTAAACACGCAAATACTTAAAATTTTAAATAATTATGAACTCAAATTAGCTTATTAATATTAGATGATTATAATTTAATTAAATCGGTGAAATACACTATAAGTGTTGAGAAAATCAAAATAGATAGATTAAATTATTTTAAATTAAAAAATAATTATATTTTTTTTGCCAAATTTTAAAATTAAATTATAAATTACCCTTTTTTTTTTTCCTTACCTAAAAGCTTTGATGAAGAGCCTAGTTAACTTAGGTCAAGATTTGGTAGAAAGTTTAGCATTGTCAAAAGCGACATCTAATTTTGTAATATTTATATTTTTTTTATTAGAAAATTGTGATATATTATTTTATTACTCTATTAATGAATTTTCAAATTATATATATGCAAAGAAAGGGTAGCATTATCCAATTGGCAGATTGGAACACAACACAACCGAATGAGAAAATCAAAGGGAAAATCATCTGAAAGCTCACATTCAAACATCACGTCTATGGTCCATCCGTTGCCCAGCCCATTTCAGTATATCCTGCCAAGGTTCCCAAGCAAACAGCTACACATGGCCATGGCCATATCGCTTCAAGGGCAATTAAAGTCAAAAGCTTTTTCTCTGTTTATGATGGGAACTGGGCTACTGGAGGAACTATTAAGTTCCTACGAAGGAGTTTAGACATCCGACTCCTTCCTAAAATTAGAAGTAAAGAATATGAACCTAAGCAACCACACATCAAGCAAACATATCTATCAGATCAAGTTTTTTCCAGAAGCTGCATGTAGCATTTTCTAAGAGGAGCTTAACTTATTAATTATTATTATTATTTTTAATATACTTATATTAATATTTTAATTTAGTTTTAATTAATTATGTTAATTTATATTTTAAAAAATAATAATTATATTTAGTTGCCATTAATTTGTAATTTACTGCCATTGTTTTATATTGAATGGCCAAATTTTGAATACCAAAGTTAATGGTGTATTTTTTTTTTTTTGCAATTAAATTGTTAATGATTGTATTACCAAACTTTCTTCCATTATCTAATGCTTTTAAATTGTTATTTGATTTGCTCCATTTTTAATTATTTATATTGAAGTTTATTAGTCTTAATTATTAAAATTTATTCACATTTTATTTATTCTTGAATCATTGTAATATTATAAAGAGACTATTAAATCAAAAAACTAAAAAATCAAGTAACACCAACTATAAATATAAAAAAAAATAATAGTAATGAAAAATATAATTATTTATAGACGTATACCCAAATAAATACCCAATATTAATTTTACATATATTTCCTTTTATCTTTATTTTCTATTTATCTTTATTATTTTTCTATCGATCATTATATGATATTTTTATATTTTTTAATAATTTTCATTTATTTATTTTTATGAGTAATAATATATTTAATTATATATGTTAATTAATTGATTTTCTTTTATAGAAAATGGATTACAAAAACTGATTAAAAATTATAATTTTATTGAAAATTTAAATTAGACATTAAAAGTTTAAAAATAAAGTATTAAAGTGAAAGTATTATAGTTATATGCTATAAATTTTAATAATTAAATTATATAAAAAATTAGAAATAATTTTAAAAAAATAAAAATATTAAAATTTAAATTAGATATAGAAAAGTTAATCTCTATTTAATTTATACATAACACAAACATTTAAATAGTATAGTTAAATAAAAGATTAATAATAAAAAAAATTCAAACCTTTTCATAAAATTATTATAATTTAATATAATTATTTGAATTTTAATAATTTAAATGAAATAAAACAAATTGATTACAATTTTATTCAACTTATCAACGTTGTAATTTCAATTTTATCTAATTTAGGGTTTATCTTTGAATTAATTAAAAAGATTGTTAATTCATGGGACCATCTTTTTTTTTTTTATAATTAAAAGAAAAAGAAAAGAAAAACACCTTTCGCTCACAAAAAGTTCTTGATTAAGATTGTATTTATTTCACAGGAAATATTATCTTCAAAACAATATTTCTCATTTTTTAGCATTTGAAACATTTAAGAAAATAAATTTAAAGAAAAATATTTTCAGGAAAATAACTTTTTCTTTTTAAAAGAAAAAGTCATTTTTTATTTTTTAAATTTTAATAATTTTATCAAAATATAAAAATAAATACATATTATTAGTTTAATATTGCAATAAGATAACAGAAAATACTTTTATAAGAGATATTTTTGAAGAAAATATTTTCTATGGAAATTTTTTTTATATACAATTTTTTTTTTTGCAAAACAAACTGATAAAAAAAAAAAAACCCTGATGACGTTGATAAACACAACTGATTGTTGCTCTTGCTGCTTTGGGGAAACACTGAAACTGGAAATGGCATCTCATGCCCTTCTTTTGTTTCAGCAGACATCTAAACTTTTCAGGCTCTGTTTAGCAAAGGCAAGGCAAGAAAGCAAGGCACGAAAAAGAAATGTCGCCTTGCAGTCATTTATGATCTTTGCAACAAACCAAACCGACAAGAAGCAATGAAAAAGTGAATCACAAACAAACGATACTGAACATACAACAAACAAGCTTTGCTTGAAAAACATCAATGTTGAACATATAACAAAAGATGTCGATAATACTAGCAAATACAAGAATTGTCACATTACTCATATTAACTGCACAAGTGAATGAATATTTCAAGATATAGTTTGCTTCTAATGCATGATCATGAAGGATTTCATTCTAATGAAAATATTGTACATAAATTCATTCTAAGGAAAGCATAATATGAATGACTCATGGTCTTTGACTATATACCACTCTTTTTAACCGATGGAGGCCAAGACAATCTCCTGTGACTTGTGCCATCTACTTGGCTAAAGTCGCCCACCTCACTGCTTTCATTGTCTGCTTCTTGGAGCTCAACTTCTTGTTTCTTTAGGCTGTTAATTGACAAGTCATCAAAACTAGATTCATTTCTCCGAGGAGTCACACAATCTGAATCTCCTGGTAGTCTATGTGAGGGATCATTTGCTGGTGTTTTGGGCAAAGAGGAAACTGAATGTCCCACTCTCAAATTTTGTAGTGTAGCAAATGATTCTCTCATGGCAGACATTGCTTCAAAGAATCGGGTACAGGATGCTAGAGCAACAGGAATAGGACGAAGCATTTCCTGCATGGAAATAACCAAAAGAACATGAACATGTCAGGCAAAACATTTCTATGCATTACACATATGTTAGTAGTTTCAAGAAACACGACCACTCAGTGCCATTAGAAAAAGTAGAAGACATATAGAAAAGAAGTAATATAATAAGATATTTCATGACAAGCAGTTGGTCTTAAAAAATGTATTTTAAAGGAGATGAAGTTGTTAGTTTAAATGCCTAATCTCTTACACTATGAGATAGACACAAGATCATAAACTACTAGCTCAATAAGATCCTCTCCAAAATTATCAAAGCATCAATTATAATGTTTCAGACAAATATCCTCTTATTCCTCTGCAGCTTAAGGTTTGATATCCCTATCAAAATTCATTGAATATTGTAACCCTTAACAAAATTAAACATACACAGCCAATTGTTTTGTTAATGTAATTGGCCACCTCTCTTCCTGTGGAAGTAGCATGACTCTATGCTAAACAATTAATTCTACATTCAAAAACGATTGACAACAATAAGCAATAGTAGCATATCTACGCAGTTTCTTAAAGAGATCAATTCCTCCCATTATTATAACATCTCACAGAGGCATATGTTGGATTTCGTTAATACTTAAAAGATGAAACTCAATGAAATAAATAAGTACGTAAATAAATCTGAGAACAGCACAAAACATGTGCTCGAAGCATGCAACAAATAATCAATACAAAAGTTGGAAAAAGCAAATAAATGCAAAATAATGCACAATGTTTCCATAAGCATACCCCCCATGCTGAAGGAGATTCCTTAAAGTTCTGACTCCACTGGAAATCCGCAACAGATGCTGTCAAGGCACCATAATCACTTGCAGCCTTCATCAGTAACTCTGAAAATTGTTTCTGCATAAACAAGGTAGAATAAACGCAAATGATCAAGGAACAAACTTAAATATTAAGTAGCCCTGACTTTAAGACTTTAGTACATTTTGAGAGTAATCCATTCAGCAAATCAGTGATGCAAAACCCATGTAGGACATACAAGTAACATAAAATATTATACTTCAGAAAGTCATAATGCAACCAACTCTTGTCGATGTGAACCATGACTATGTACCGAGATGTTCTACAGGTACTAGCTAAGAGCAACCATCCTTTGTAGCCCTTGATTAATAGATCATGTTCAAATACTTTTCCATTGAAGGTGAAAAATCATCATTCAGGTTTTCAGTTCAGAACATGAACATCAAACACAACAAATACCCTTGAAAAAACTCATCAATACAATTCAACCCATAGTATTGATCACTACAGTTAAACATTGTTATACAACTAAACTCAACTCAACTCAACTAAGCCTTTATCCCAAAAATTTGGGGTACAGTTAAACATTGCTATAGTAGATGAAAATGAGCATGCATAAATACACAGTGTAAATGAAAAAACAATACATTATCATCAGATGAATAACCTGATATTCTGCTTCCACTGGAATACAATCTAGTGAATATGGTTGTTGAAGACGAGCTATAATACGGTCCTGCCAATATTTGTGAAAGGAAAAAAAATTATCAAATATGACAAATGTAATTGAAAAAAAAAAAAAGAGAGAGAGCAATGCATAAACAAAAAACATCGTCTAGTAAGTTTTCAGCATAAAAAAAAAGAAGCACAAAAAACACTGGAAAAATAAAATAGATCAACATACACCAGCATGCCAAGTTCCTATCTACAATAAGAACCCTCAAACAATTTCCCCATAAGCACTTTTAAAAATTTCTCTCTTTAGGTCTAAAGTCCATGAGTAGGTTTAGCAAATTAGACCATAGAATATGTTCAAGCAGAAGTAAATAAAATTCAAACATTAAAAGCTGCTCTTTTGCAGCACAATAGAAAATCAAAGTAACATTGATCGTAATTTTTTGCCCCCAAAAAGCTTCTTAGTCTCAGGAACCTCAGCTGCCATCTGGCCCCCATGGAATGTGCCCAAAACATAAAGGAGTGCATAATAGTCAAAATTGTCTAAAAAAATTGGATTTTGTCACCATTTAGGTACTCCATAATAGATAGCAACACATCAATAAATGTGAGAATAACTTAGAACGATATTATATATCTCAAGTAATTCATCCTGCATAAAAATCATACAGAATAAAAGTCCATGAGAGTATAAAATTCTGCATGTTTCAAAGCATGCATGAGCATGAATGCTCACTTAAATTTAAGTATGGTACATCTATGGCTGTGCTGCAATACAATTCTGTATATCTCTCTCATGGTTCAAAAAACATAAACTTGTTTCTACTTAGTGAAGAACACAAGAATGCACCTTATTCTGAATGACATCCTTCAATATAGTAGTAATCCTTGACAGAGTCTCAATCTTCTTTTCCATTTCACTCACATGTGTCAAATGTGCCACATTTTTGTCATCCTATAATTTTATGATACAAGTCAATTTAATGGCTTTCAAAAATAAATCATAAACAGATTAGCAGTGGATCTATGCAGCTATCATGAATGCCATGCTGCAACTAAACTTCCTTTTGTTACAGATTTAATCCTCAAGTAGATTGTAAAATGATACATGGGGACACACAAAAAAAGATAGTTCACCTTTCGACCTTGAAGTTCCACTTGTAGATCTGCTATTTTCCTTTGTACAGTAGTTAATTCTCTTAAAACCTTAATCAAGTTGTCACCTTTTTCAACAGTGGCTGTGGATAAGTTCTGGAGTTCTTCCTACGCAAGATTTTAAAAAATATATAAATACAAAATACAAAATGGTGAGCTCAAGAAATCTTCTACTACACATATATTAATATATTTAACTTTTGTACTGCAATTCATTAATCTCTCGAATGAGTAAGCCAATAAGTAGTAGTGGTGGCAATTCGTGCTCACAGGTCAAGTTAGTGTTGTGTCAACATATAAATATAACAAAATTTAGGTCAACACGAACACAACACGATTTAGTAATCATGTCAAAATACAAACACCAACACAACCCATTTTTAAATGGGTAACATGCACTGTTTTTAGAATCTTATGATTCTCTATTCAAATCTTATGATTTGATTCGATTTTCCATCCTACCAATTCGAATCTATAGCATAAATCTCAAATGTACTTAATCTTGACAGAATCTTACCATTCGATAGTGAATCAGGTGAATTAATATGAATCTACCGATTAGGTTGATTCTTTTCTAGAGGGTTTTTATGCCTTACAGCTTTAAAATTCAATATTTCACTTCATTTTTCATTGTGAAAAGTGCATATAAAACCTTTTCTTAGCTATTTTTCTTCCACTAGCCATTCTATCTCTCTACTCTTCTTTTGTTTTCTTCTTCTTTTTCGTTAATATACTTATCTAATTATTGTTGTCAAATTATAACATTTTATATTAATATACTATGACTTTTTAATTCAGCCCACTATCCTTTTTTATTATTTAATTATTTATTCACATTTAAATGGGAGTTTCAGCACTTGCACAATGATAATCATTGTCTACAATTTAAGAGTTCATAATTTATATCATAAAACCACATAACATGATAAGAATATTTTGTTCTATTATAAAACATCCTTCTCATTAGCTAATTAATAAATCCATATTTATCAAAATAAATCATTGTGATATTTTTTTACTTATTTTTTTTAGAAAATATATCATTTTTAATTAATTATGAAAATTTTTATCAAATTTTACAATTTGATTTGATTCGATTCTCAATTCACAAAATGAAGATTTTGAATCTCAATTTGACAACTATGGTAACATGACAAGACACGATAACATGTTTAGCACATATTATATTATGACCCATTTAATTCGATACTTCACATATAACACATATTGACACAACTAATTTAACAAGTTATGAAACTAACTCAATGTGTTTAGACTTATTAATCTTTTAATATAAAAAAAATAAAAATATTAAAGTATAAATATAATATAAATAACTACACGAAGTGATAATAAATTAATACTATTCTAAGAAAAGAGTACTATAAAAATACAGCATAAAATAAATTATATAAATCAATAACTAAATTAATATAATTATTATTTTTTAGGTCACTTATCAATACAAGTACACTGAAATACAAGTATATTGAAAATTGGGGAATGGCTATTGCTTTAACTAAACTTAGATAAGGATTTTAAATGTGGCAGTTCATAAGATAGAATGAATGTAATAAGCCATATGCCATCATAAACAGCAAGAAGACAAGAACTAATTAAAATTGCATTTTGCATTATTTGTTTCATAAATTATGGAGTGTGATGGTTTAGCAATTTATTCAAAACAGGCAATTAAGAGAAGGAAATCTTATCACATTATTTTTTGTTTTAACTGCCCAGCCTCTACTACAATACCCATTTTCATATTGTTTGACCAATCATAAAAAATCTCTGCTAAACCTTCTCTAGAGCCTTCACTTTGAATGTATTTACCTAATTAAATTCTCATTTTGCAATTATGTATCAAATCCATAAAAAAAATGATCAGAGTACCTCCAATTGCCATCCCACTTGCCCCTCAATGAGTAAAAATATCGTAATAGAACCAAATAAAAGGTAAATTGGAACAAACACCACCAACAAGGTTAATGTAGCTATAGAATTGAATAGAAAATGAAACCAGTCCAGATCAAAATGCCAAACTCCATATAAATCCACAAGAATTTTATCAAAGCGAGAAAGAAAGAGACCTGAGAAGGAGGAGATGCAACAGCAAATCCAAGATCAGCAGCGATGGATAGGGCATCGGACATGCCACCGATGCGTCTGAGAGGCTTTTTACCTACCCAGGTAGTGTCAGTCCCCATCGACATTTGATTTACCCAAACGCGGCCTTAACTCTCCTTGAAAAGCTCTCAAAAGTAGCAACCATTCAAAAATGGTTCACTTTACATGCGACTGTTACTGGACAGCCAAAGCCCATAGTACACACTCCTAGCTTAATAGGCCGGGCCTACAACGATAGTGGAACCATATTGGGCCAAGGGCCCAAATTTCAAACAAAAGCTGATTGCTCCATTCTTTCAATTACTGGGAAACTAGGGTTACGCTTTCTCCTCTATATAAGCCTCCTCTAACCATCTTTCGTTTCCCTCAGTACTCATTCATCTTAAGTCAGGTTCTCATCTCAGGTAACACAGGCGGCAAGTTTTCAGATTCTTTTTCTTTTGTTGTTTATTTTAGAAGCAAAAAGGTGTCAAATTTCCCGATGAGGAAGAAATCCCAAAAGATAGGAAGTGCCGTATGACACTTTAAATCAGCAGCGGCTACACTTACAAACCCACTTTTCCCATCCGCCAATCGCAATCCTTCTGGTTCGTTTCCTTCATCGGATTCGTTTTCAGTATGGTTGTTCATTGGTCGGGATTACGTCGGCTACGGTGTGCCGTTGTGTGGGTGATTTGAAACGGGTCTCTGAGGGTATTAATTAGTTGATTTTTTTTTTCTTATAAAATGTCCAATGCCACGTCGCCGGTAGCCTTTAGGCATTGACCGGCGATGCTATGATTGGACAGAAATCGATTTCATGCTTCGCTTGCTGATAGGAACCTGTGGATCTGAATTCAGTTGATTCACGGAGCCGATTTCGGCGATTACATTTTAATTTTCAAATTTTCTAATGTGTAAATTTGCACTGATTAAATTTATATATTATGAAGCCAATGATGATTTCTTTTATTTAGTTGGAATTACCGGCTGAATTTCACTTTGATGTCAACTTTAGACTGGCTGTCTGAGGCTTCCATATACACCATTAATCTGAGATTTCATTTGAGTGATTTGAACATGAATCGAAAGGAGTGTGAAGAAAAAGGAAAAAGCAACAGGCTTAAATTATGAACAATAACAAAAAATATACAATACCGATGATTTAATGCCCTAAAAGCTCTTCAAATTCCAGCAATGGAAGGGATTGCCATTATTATTGTGCAATGCTCTATAGTCCTATCTATCCTGGACCTTGTTGTCCATAAAAAAGGGGTTGATTTTCGAAGAATAAAGATCAGCACAGGAAAAATCATCCATGGCGTCAATAGAATTGGCCTAGACTGCTGAGTTAAATCAAATTAGCCTGGCTGTCTGGGTTGCTACTGGTCTCAACTAAGTAGGTGGGAAGAATCTGTTGAGATTAAATGGCAAAGTGTAGAACTCCTCATTTCTATTATCTCCTTTAAATGTTCTGAACTTTACCCACCATGGCATTCCTCGATCTTTCTTCGACTTTTCTGCCTCTAATGTGTTGTCAAGAAACACTGCGACAATCAAACCCACTGTTGCCGGAGATGAGAATATGGTATTCAAAAACGCATTGAACTGCAAACAAGCCAAACCCAACATCATAAAACTATTATTTTCTTCAAGTTTTTTGTTACTCAACAGTGATATTTTTATCCTTACATCTATTCAGGACTCAGGAGACATTGAGTTTGTGTAGATTGTACTTACCCATCCTGCATTGGTATGAACAAGGCCATGTCGCGTGGGATTCCAAAATTCATTAAAAAACTGGGTAACAGAAATCCCAAGGAAGAGAGAAAGCCCAGTAATAATGAGGTTTCTCATTGAATTCATGTTTGTGAATTGAAGAAATGATAGTCCTACCGAAGCTGAAACAGGCAACGACTTGTTACGTGAGGATACAAGAGGAAAATATTCACTTGGAGGAAATAAACAAACAAATAAAAAGACATACCAACAAGGCCAAAGAGAATGCAATATAGTGCAGCAAATATTGGAAAAGGTATGGATGCGAACACAGCTCCAAATTTCCCTGTTAAAACATAAAAGAACAAATGGGTTTATGTGATACTTTCCTCAAATTTTTATGGCTTACAAGTATGGTTAGCCCTACCTAAGGTAGAGAAGAATATCATGAAGCCAGCAGAAATCTGCACAACTCTGCGACTTCCGACTCGAGTTAGTCCAAGGAGTCCTACGTTTTCCCTGAAAGACAACAAAGATTTCTGTCAAGATCAAAATTATAACTTCCTTCTTTCGGCTCTAGGTTTCTCCATGACCTTCACAAAGGAATAAACTTAGATGTATCATCTGGGCCAGTCCCAAGCAGGTAACACCAACATTGTTGAAAGAAACGCAGGATAAAGAAGCTGCTACAGATGGCTCATTCAAGTGTGACTTACACAGAAACAGTGGAACCAGTTCCTGTTCCAAAAAGACCATCAAGCAATACACCTATACCCTGCCAAAGCAACACATATTATTCAGTTCTTTAAAATGAACAACTAATTCCACAATAAATGGAGCAAAAGTTAAAGCTCTCAGACTCTATTTAATTAGTCTAACACACTGCAGATTATTCAGTCTTGATATTATCTCCTAGTTGCTAGATTGAAATGGAGACAAGATAACATGCAAAGGAAATAAAGTGTATCTACTGCAGAAACAATTATTTTAAACCAGCTCACCTGCCAGCCAATGCCTCTGCTCAATACATATGCAGGAGGAGGAGTAGCAATAGCCAACCGAGATGCTGCTTTGTATGCACCAGTTGACTGCAGCATCAAAATGTAAAATTGACCAGGGATTTTGTCAAATATAGTTATTACTACATCAAGAAAGCCTCTCATACAATCCTATAAAACATGCTGACACACTTGAGATCAAAAGCAACATAACAAAGCAACTACAAGTAGTTGCTTGCATCATGAATTTAAAGGATGCAATGGTAATGGTGAACAAGATAACAATTCCAGTGCCACTTATAGAAGATTAAGATGTACCTCAACCATAGAAACAAGAACTGCAGACATCATAGCAAACGAATGACCTGCTGAAAAAGTAGGGGGGCCCCACTGCAAAGGATATGGGAACTTGAACCTGAAATAGAATAACACATGAATTGCAGAAAACAAAATGCAGTACATTTTTTTAAAAAAAAAGGGCATTTGATATTTTGATTTACCATGGAGCAGTAGATATAAGATTTGCTCTGTCTGTACGGCAACTAAGTTGAGTTATATTTGGCTTGTCCCTGTAAGCCCCACTGGCAGTTAAAATAATGGAATAGATCCAGACTATTGTGACACATATCAACACTGGAAATCTTTCAAAAATTGGCAGTTCTCGTAAGATTCTCACATGCTTTAGATACTGCAATGCCAAAATACAACCTTATGAAAGGAAAAGGACAATCCTGTGATCAGAATTTCCAATTATAAAACAATTACTTACTTGTGAAAATCCAATAACCAACAACAGCATTGGTAAACCAATTTCCACGCAATTTCCCAACTGAAAAATGATATTGCAAAATGAAAGTGAAATTTTTTAAGAAACTCACAGAAAGATAGTACAAGAGGAATTAAGTGCCTACGGTTATTGTGACTACAATGATTAAGATATGCATAATGCATTTAATCAAATAACAACATTTTTCATCTGATATTTCCAGTTGAAAGGAAATGCTGCATAACAAAAAAGAAAAATCTATTTAAGAATAAGATTTTAGGGAATACTTCAATCAGAATGTTACACTTTTCAATTGGCTTAAGAATAAACCATGCTTCAACATTAAGATCTAGCTTCTAACTCATTGAGAAAATGGCACACTAGATTTTATGAACTATAAAATGATTCCCTAAATGTTGGGATCCATAATTAACTATAATGAGAATTTGTCTCCAAGTTATGCAAGCAACACGAGAGGAAGACAAAATCTGTACAGTTAGCCCAATAGTCGTCCAATGAAAACATTATATATGACAGCTTCATAGCAATACATACTGCAGGAAATCCTCGTTGAAACAATCCCAAACCAACCAATCCAACCACAGGTGCCATACCAAGAGGACTGAAAAACCTGAGAATAAAAATAATAATAATACAGTGAAAAAAAAAGTTTGAATTGGTTAATCATTGAATCACATTTTCCAATAGTTAGAACTGTACCTTGAAAGGAGACCCCAAAGTTGGCTATAACCCAGGATGATTTGTATGCTTGAGGCTACAATTAACGCTCCCTGGATAGCCCGCATTGTTTGTATAAATCTCTGCAAACCAATCACATGGGAAGATCCCTTTCAATACCCTATCAAATAAAAGAGTTACTGAGCAAAACTTCTAAAAAGGAATAAAATTCTTGGAGATCTAATGGGACTTGAACTTTAACATCAAGGTGATAGTTCATGATTATAATAAACAACCTAAAAGCTGCATTAATAAGACATTGGGGATTTTGGGTGGAAACTAAACAACCTAAAAGCAGCATTAATAAGACATTGGGGATTTTGAGTGGAAACTCATTTAATAAGGATAGCTAGAATTTATGCTTCCTCATGCATTTTCCTCTTAAATGCCAATCTTTGCCAATTTTCCCCTCCAAAATATCTCTACGTGGCCTACAGGCAACAAGTTTGAAGAAAATATTTAGCTTGATGGATCTTTCGGTTAGAGATATAAAACTATTCTTGAGAGCTTTATCTACAAGCTTCAGCTTTTAGGTTTAGTGGCTTCTTCTTGACATGGTATCAAAGTCTATTAGACCACAAGATGTAGAGTTTGAATCCTGGCCACTCTCATTTATTAATTAAATATTTCAGCACAAGGTGAATTAAGCTTGTACTTGTTCAAGCTAACCCCTCACCTACAAGAATTTTAGTTTACATGGTTTCTTCACATTTTCAACATGTAAATTCATCCTCATTTAGTTCTTTGGGTTTTCAAATGTCATGGTATAAAAGTTGTATCAACTATTTCTCCCATGGTTCCCCAATATTATACAAAGAAAGAGGAGGAAGAGTAACAAACTTACTTCATGCTGATCAGTAATCTGTTGCAATGAGGTGTCACTTATAATATAAACTACGGGAATGACGTAAGCAAAGGACCCTCCTACTACTGTAGGCAACCTGGTTCCAAAAAGTGCTTGCAGAAGTGTATTAATGCCAGCTACAAAAAGCAAGGTCTGTATCACCCGTCCTTTATCCCCCTGGTTGCATGAACAATGATATTTTCAAAGGAAGAAGAAGATGAAGAGAAAAAGAAGGGACAAGAAAATTCAAACACAAGGACCTCAGACTCTTAATATAAAGGAAATTTCAAATAAGAATCAAATACCAGACATACTATAAATACAAGTCCCATTGAGTCTATATTCTAGACCAAAATTCTTCAATAAACAAATACAACATGTACCAACCCACAGCGGATTGTAGAATATGAGGAAAAAGGACAAAGCAAAATGAATTCAACCTCTAGCAACTAATAGGAACAATTAAGAGCTTCCAGTTCCAGTATAATCAATATTTCAAGTTCAAAACTAAAATGCAAACATCCTAAACTCCAAGAGAACATGTAAGTTCAAAATGAAACAGGGGTAGCTTAGCAGATAGCAAGCTTACATCATTGCCACCCATTGCTGGAACAAGCAAGAAAGGGATCATTACACTTGTACCCAACATCAAGATGTAGTTTTGAAATGCCAATATAATGGTTTCGGCTGCAACACAAAAAATAAATAAAATTGGACGTAAGATTAGCGATTATAGAGGACACCTTAGTACATAGATATAGTAAAACTTTCCAATAAGAAACTGGGGAATTTAATAATTCAAATTGAAAGAGTCTTATTGACTCAAGCACCCTATAAGCCTCCTTTTACCAAAGACGCCTAAAATATTTCTTGCCCCAATAATTTCTCAGTATCCAAACAAGGCTTTAAAAAATTTAAAATTCAAAAAATTGAGAACCAGAGGAATACTAGGCAGGCAAACAACTAAATGCCTATAATTTCGTTAGTTGAAGAAATTAATCATTCTAAAAATCCCTCATTTCCACAATTTCTGCATGAACCCTCTTCAAAATTCCAAAAAAAGAAAATTAAAAGAAAGTGCAATACACACACACACACACACACACTCTTTCTCACTCAATATATACTGACACGTCTTTTTTTTTTTTTTTCTCTCTTCATTTGTTTCTTATCCTTGTCTCTTTTACTGTGTTAAAGTTTCTAAATTGTAATGCAACAGTTCCTGAACAATGAACATATATTTGAAAGAAAAACAAAGCATCTCAGCGTACTCTACCAACGACAGTGAAGAAATAGAAGATAGAAATGAGCAAGTTGAATGGTTACCATAAAAATGAAAGAAAAGAAGAGAAAGAGGAAACAGAGAAAAAGAGAGTGCAGGTACCCCAAGGAGGATTAGAGTCTATGCAGTACTCGAGGTCTTGAAGTTGTTCCATAGGAGGGTGGCTAATGTCCGCCATTACTGAACCTTCCTTGTTAGAGAGAGAGAGAGAGAGAGAGAGAGAGAGATGAAGATAACAGAAACCAGAGAAAGTGATGAAGAAGAAGAAGAAGAAAGAAAAGAAGGAAGGAACGAGGAAGAGAAGAAGAAAAAGGATCTAAGAACAAAGTAAAGTGTTGATATAAAGTGAGGGCAAAGAAAAGATGGAATAAGAAAAATGAAACTTACAAAAAATAAAAATTAATTAAAAAAAAAGGAAGAGAACAATTTGGAAAGCCCAAAAAACCAGCAAAAGCCTCTCTTCTGACTTCTGCCTTCGATAAGTCACCCTTTTTCTCATCTTCCTTCTAAAATCACTTTCACAATTCCAAATTCACCCTTGATCATCTCTCTAGCTACCAAATAGCCATTAGGCCCCACATTTGTACTACGACTCTACGGCGTAGCAAATAGCAACTGCATTAAAACTGTGTCGTTTATTCTGCGGGGAGGGGTCCCTGCTCAGTTATCATAAGATTCTGTGACGTATGAATTTTTCCCCAGTGATGGTGGTGGCCCACTTACTGCAAAGGCATGGAAAATGATCGGTTGGATAGAATATCGGGAGAAATTGCAAAGACTTTTTAAAGGGAAAAGAAAATAGAAGAGAAAAAATAAGAAATGAAAATATTTTTTTTTTATTTGAATCGGGAGAGTGAAATATTAGAGATAAAGTTATTTATGAATTATAAAATTATAATTGTATTTTTAAATTTTAAAAAAATAATAAAAAAATATAAAGTTATATTTATAATTTTAAATATTTTTCTCTTAATTATTTTTTCATCTCAACATATAAAATATATAAAAATAAGTTTAATATCTATTAAATTATATATTTATATTGAAATTTATATAAAATTAATTAAAAAATATATAATAAACACATAAATATATAAATAAATATTTAATTTAATAATTATTAAGTTAATCTTCATATAATATAAGCTTAAGCTTTTTATAACTGATGTTGACGCAGTAGAAGTTATAACAAAAATACTATTGCCATTTAATGGCATATGATTTTTTTTTTTTTAAGAAAAATTGAGCACATGTTTCCCCATAAGCAGGGATAGAAATTGTTATTTGTCTCAACTCGATGTGTCGTGTACCTTTTTTTTTTTTTTAACCTTCATTATTGATATTGTAGTGTGGAGATAGGGGGAAAATTTTTCTGTCCCAAATCTTTAATAATAATATATTATTATTTTATTAAAAAATTAATTTATTTTTATATATTTAAATATTATAATTTTAATAATATATATATATATAATTAATATTATGTTCAATTTTAGTAAATAAATTTATATTATATAATAATAAATTTAAATAAAAAATTTTCACTAAAAAACCTGTCCCATTCTGCATCCCAATAAGAAAAATTCTTACTTCAATTCTATTTAATTCTTATTCTCCATATTCTATTTAATTCTCAGTCTCCATATTCTATTTTAAAAAATCACCACCATCTCTTGCTCAAGTTGTTCGAATTGCACAATCCACTCTTGCAGATTGGATCGAGGCTCGTGGTGTGTCTAGTAAGCCTTGCGGTTCAGTCCTCCATCTTTTTGATGGTAAATGGCAGCCTCTGATGTTGAATTGGGTCAAATGTAATGTAATATTGATGCAGCAGTAGACAAAGCAAGATCAAGAACTAGCCTGGGTTGGTTGCTGCGTGACTCTTGTCATTTCCTGGTTGTAGTTTAAAGGGATTTGATGGTTGTTTACCTGTTTTTCTTAGTAAAACTGTTCGTGCAAAAGAGGCATTAAGTTGGCTTAAGAATCTAGGACAGCAGAGGATTATTCTTGAAACAAACTCTATGATACTTTACAAGGCTGTCACTTCTGATACTTCAAATATTTTTTATTATTTAGGTCATACTGTGAATGATATAAAAGCTCTTGTACATGAGCTTGAAGGAGTATCTTTCTAAGTTTGTGTATAAATCAATAAATCAGTCTGCTCATTTTGTTGCAAGAGCGACTGTTTAAGCCTGAATGAGATGATGTCCCTGATATTTGATAAAATTTAAAGTTAAATACTGAAAATTTAGTAGTTAAATTTTAAATGTTCAATAAATTAAAAATTAAAATTTAAAATTTAAAATTATTTAGTATATATTGAAAATAGTGGTAAATTTAATAATTTAATTTAAATATCATTTTCAGTTAAAATTTGTTATTATGATTTAAAAAAATTAATTTAATTAAATTACTAAGTGATGTATAAAAAAAATATTAAAAGTAAATTTAAAATATAAAATGTACCTAAAAATATGCGTTGTACCCTCAAATATATCCCTCTTGGTGAGGATATTTATAAAACATAAGAACTGTGGCGACACTGTGAATATATGAGGTGAGAAGGGTAGAATAGTAAAAGAAGGGAAGGAAAAGTGAGGGTGAAGTTGCACGTGCGTATGGAGTTGGCTTTGGCTTCAGCTTTCGGTTGACACAAACATTCTCTCTACAAAGATGACGACATCCTCAAAAAAATTCGATTCTCATTAAATCAAACCAAACCAAACCAAACCAAATCAAAACAAAACCCAAACCCAAACCCAAACCATTCCCATTTTCCGGATTCTACGGTTCCTTTCTTTTTCAAGCCTCTCAAGATAAGAATCTCTCTTCTCCCCTTAACTTCCTCGTCGTTTCATGTTATTTTCTCCACTTAAAAAATTAAAATTGCCATTGCATTTTAACTAAAATTTAAATTTAAAATCCCATAATATTTAAAGAATGACTTTACTATTATTAAATTTTTAATTTACACTAAGCAAATGAACAGATAATAATTATTTATGCTTGTTATATTAAATTTATTTTTTTAGATATATAAAAGGTTATTCGCTTTTTATAATTTAGTTTTATGAAACATGTCTGCAGGTTTATTTTTGTTTTGATCTCAACTTAACTCAACAAAGTTATTATCTCAAAAATTTGAGGTCAACTTTATGGATTCATTTTCTCTACTCTAAACGATTTATTTTGACCTAACGAGAATCAAATTATCAAACTCCTTAAATTGTTTCTTAGGTCTCACATATTTTTTTAAAAAAAAAAAAATTAGAAAGAGATTGTAATTATGTCACTTTATAAACTTTTAGAAATTAGTCAAATTACCATAAAATTTACCTTTAATCCAACAACGGTTGGAAAGTAGAATTTACAATGTACTGAAA
The DNA here is from genome assembly GCF_030052815.1 of Hevea brasiliensis. Taxonomy (NCBI): domain Eukaryota; kingdom Viridiplantae; phylum Streptophyta; class Magnoliopsida; order Malpighiales; family Euphorbiaceae; genus Hevea; species Hevea brasiliensis. The sequence continues at coordinate 13,306,953 of NC_079499.1, forward strand.
AATTAAATAAAAATCAATTATGGTATCCTTTTCACCATATTCTAATTTTTTTTAATAGGAAATTTGAAAAATAAAATTTAAAATTAATTTTTAATTTTATTAGATGAGAAATATATCTTTAATTACTGAATCAAATTATATTAATAGTTTAAATTTGAAGTTATTTTTGTTAAAAGAATTTTGTCAGAACATGATATATTATGTGATTAATTTAAAAATAATAAAAAAAGAATTTAAACTAAAGCCGTGAAAAGTGAAAATAACGTAACGTGGTAGCAAATGCATGACAAAAGTAAGTGGAAGATTGGATGCAAATCCTTAAAAAGAATATGATGATATTGTGTTTTTAAAAGCAAAATAAACATACAAATGACAAAAGAAAAGCGGACCCTTGCTGTCTAGATATGGAAGTCTGGCCCATCTCAATCAAAAATCAGTACATGGCCAACACTCAACCAAAAGCCACCTAACTAGGAAGAACCAAAGCCATAGCCAAGAAGCCAGTCAATTAGAGAATGTGTCATCATCAATGACAGCCGAAAGGGTCATGCAAGGCTGAGACCAACACACAAACACCAAGAATAACCATTCTCAAAGCAGAAATCGGGTGGGTCATTCTAGTATCCAACCAGCCTAAGACTTATGTTTATTTCTATGTATTTAAGTATAGAATGATAATAGATATATTATAAAGATTATGTTTAAGACTTATGTTTCTCACTTATAATTTACTTTTTAAGTAATAAATTTGTATTATATAATAATAAATTAAAATAAAAAAATAAAAAAAAGAGTTATACAAGAAATCTCCTTCTGCTCCCTAATAGAAGAGTCTCTGCTCTATCTTCGAACTCTTATAGTTCCCCTCATCCCCTAACTCGCTTTGTTGTCATTTCTATCTCATTGGCTAATACAGACTATTTAGAGTCTGCCACTTTAAAAGGGATAAAGACTTTGAGATATCACATGCTCAAAGTCATAGAAAAAAAGACAAACATCTTTGAGCACCAAGTAAGTTGCAAAATTTCTTTCACCATGAACAATATCACCAGCAAGCAACAACACAACCCAAAACATATATTACAACTCTATCCAAAGAAGAAGAAAGAAAACCCACATTTAGGCAAAAGACGGAGAGCCATCCCTGCTTGAAAAGGATAGGGGACGATCGCAAACATCGACAAATAAAGAGACCTTCTGTTTTAAATACTAAACTCAACTTAGAGAAACTTCTCTCTTTATCAATTAGAAAGAAACGGTGAGAAAGCAATACTTTATTGGATTTTTCATTAATTTATTATTATTATTATTATTATTATTATTATTATTATTCATATAAGGCTGTATATGTAATTTTGCTATAAAAAGTACATTTCTTTCTTATTTTTCCTTTCTATTAAACAAAAAAAAAAAAATCTAATGAAAATAAAGGTTATTTTTCCTCTCTTTTATTTTCTCCTCTTTTTCTAAATAAAGGGAAGTGAAAATCTCTTTTTATTTTCCTAAGCCATTTTCTTCCCCATTTCTCATTCATCCAAACAGAAGATAAAATGTCAAAACACTGTTATTATGCATTGACATGAACTAAACGAGGCACTAACAATGTTCAGCTAATTAATTTTTTTTTTTAATTTACATAATTTAATATTAAAAAAAAAAAAAAGAAAACCATATCAATGCTTGATCCATTTACATTCACATTAACGGTGTTAACCACAGTATAAAGCCTAGTTAACGAACTGAATCAGATTAGATTTTGCTCATATTTAGTAGTTTTAATTTAAGATTTAGGATTGTCAAAATTACATAGCAAGTGTGGTTAGTCTTTTTCATACAATTTAAGAATGTGATTCGTCTTTTCATACCCTTTAAACTGTAAAAAATGGAAGTCTCAAGTTATTATGTATCCATCAAAATGGCGAGTGCTATTTTATGTAATTGGAGTTTTTTTTTTTAATAAAAAAGTTCATATAAATTATATAAATTAGTGTGTATTTGTTGTTAACAATTAAAAAAAAAATATTAGTTTTGCTATGTAGGATAGTAAGAGAAAATGAATAGTAACACAATTACGATAAATTTTATTATTATTATTTTTTAGAATGTGTTTGATAAAAAGTTAAAAAATTAAAAATTAAAAATTATTTTTGTAAGTTTTAATATTTAAAGATAGTAATTATTAACTTAATTTCTCTAAAATTAATATTTAATCCCTAAAAAAGCTAAAAATATTAATGAGATAAAAAGTTGATATAATATTTTTAAGTATTCAAAAAAATATTACTGAGAAATTAAAAGTCACAAAGATAATAATTACCCTTTATTAATCTCATACCAAATACTCTTTTAATAAAAAAATTTTGTGTTATGAAGTTTATAATAGCCAAATATGCAACCAATCTCTATAAAAAAAAAAAATCTCAGCAAGACACTAGTTTCTAACGTTGCATAAAGCTTTTTTTTTTTTTTTTAACATAAATTTCATTAGATAAAATTAAAATTGCAAGGGTCAAGCCCATAAAACTTGCTACAAAATTTCTCCTAAACTCAAACCCTAATAGCTAGAAACCTTAGGAACAAAATTAGGATAACTTAAACCCATCTTCTTCAACAACTAACCCCATCTCTTCTCTGTCAATAGCCACTCTCCACTGGCTACCAAGATGAGGCTGTATATATCAATGAGCAAGGGAGAAACAACAACATAAGCATCACAGAAGCATTTAACCCTTACTCAACCAAAGTCTCAACTACTCAACACCATCAAAGCCAAAGCAAACAAAGAGAAGTTTGCAGCAAAAATGCCATAAAACAAGGACTTGGATTTGTGCCAGACAAACTGGGAACAAAGCTTGGTAAAACGGGTCTTTTCTTGTTTAAAAGGAGAGGTTGATCTCGAAGCCATCCCTCCAACTGCTCGCCAATCTGCTTCTAAGAGCATCAAACCAACTTGCAAGAGAGGCCTATTGCAACATGCAACATCCCACTGAAACACAAAACTTAAATCAAAAGCCCCATCCATAGAGGGGAATTTCAACTCTATTACTAGAGATGGAGAAGAAAAATAAGATACTAAAGGGAAATAACTAAAGAACTATAAAAACATAAATGAAAACAAGTTTGGAGGAGGGTCGACAACCAGACGATCGAACCTTTCTTGAGACTAAAATTGGAAATTGAACCTTTTTAAAGAGAGGAGAGAGACTTTCTACTAATGCTGCATAAAGCTCAAAGGAAACTTCCCTAAAAGCCTTTCTATGGATGAAGCATACATTAAAATGTATCATCATTACACCTATTAGACATCAGACTAGCAAGTTATAATAAGGCTACATAATAAATTGAGACATCTCTTCAGTTGGCTAAAGGCATAAGCTACCTATAATCTCAAATTTTCATTTGCTTTAGCAATTGTAACTTGTCCAACCACCATACCACCTTTCCAGTGTAAATAAAAGAAGCCAACACTCAAGTTGGGAGGGGGAGGGGTGCAATTTGGTATCGAAGCCATAACTCTCTCTATATCTCATATCTTTAATCCATAGACTAACTTAAGCATTTGAGTTTCACTGGCAAGAAACCCCCTCCCTCACTATAACTAGGGGCAGAACTAGAAATATTTCTTAGGGGGCTAGACTATTTAATTTACTTGATTAGCTGTTTCAAATTCAATCCCATAGAATTGCCTAATCCTTTGCCTGAAACTAACATTGTTGATTTTATTTCTTTACCATTATAAGTACTGCTTTGCTTTAATGCTCTAATATTCAACGGTAATACTAAGTCTTGAAGTTGTCTTGAACACCCTTTACTTCATGAAAAACATAAGGGTGTATTAAAATTTAGCTAAACCTGATGGTGTTATCAAATGCTTCAATTCTTTTCAATAACCAACTTCTAAAGTTGTTAGATTTTGAAAAGAGTGAAAGACGTTTGGTGCTTAATCAACACTGCCTTATCACTACATATTACATTAATACATTATAAAATAAATATATATTAAAAAAAAAACTAATGATTGATGAAGATTTGAGTTATGGAACTGAGAAGGCAGAGACTCCAATTGATAAGGAAGATCACTATTCACTAGGATTGTCTATAGTCGTGCTAGCGTGATAACAATAATGTATTGGGGACTTATATTCCCTTGAGATATTTTCTATTAAAGAAGAGGAAGCGGATGAGATTATTAAAGAATGTGAAAAGGCTTTGTTTGAGATATTTATAATTAAGAATAAATAAAGAAAAAAGTGTTAAATTTGAGTTATAAATTATAAGAGGCACTATATTTTAGATTTTTTATTTGGTTGGTTCTAAATATTAACCATTTTTAGATAAAAGTTTAATTATTTATTCTTTTATTAGCCTTTGAAAGATACATTAATAACAATGAGGTGATTTTAATATTTTAAAATATATATGATCAATGATTTAATCTTATTCATTAATTTTGAGGGGCTAATAAAAAATAATTAAATAAATAATATGTATATTTTTTTTTTCTTGAAGTTTGTGGGCAAGGCTTCCTTTGCCCCTTTGCTTCTGCCATGGACTATAAACCATTTTTGTCTTACAATTTTCAAATGGCAGCCATCTAGGATTTGCATATTTCCAACTCATTCACAAGCCACCAATCCAAGATATGCCAATAACTAAGTCAAGTCAAAATTTTTGCTTAGAATCCATTTACGTTGGGTGCCAATGACTACATCAAGCTAGTTTATCCCACGCATCCATATCCTTATATATAACCCATCGAGTGCTAGAGACTACTTCAAGCTAGACTTATCTTGTACATCCATATCCATGTCATATATATACACATACATTACTACTAAGGCCTTATAGCATAAGCAAATAAGTTATGTAATGAGTTCTACAAAGTCCTAAATATATAACTATTATATTTATAATAATGCATGCATGGGCATGGCAAAAAAAAAAAAAATATATATATATATATAATGATATTGAGAATGCAAACACATTCAATATCAACTCACATGCCAATAACCTCAAAACAAGCTCACTTATCCGGCTAGGAAAAGGAAGAAGGTCTGATCGAATCACCTATATACTAATAACTCATCAATAACAAAAGTAATAAAACATCCTTAGATCGTGTAAGAAATCCTGCAAAGTTTCTCATATACATAAAACTTTACCCGTTACAATTAAACACAATTTATAACAAGCAAGCAACACATAAAATCTCATACCAACATGCAATTCACAATGCCCATCTGAGACCTATATACATAATTAATTCATCTTTGCTCAATAATCCCTAACTTAGGTGTCTAAACTCCTATAATGTCTAAATACATTTCCCAACAATCCCTAATATTATCAAACTAATGTACAAACTCAATTCACACAATTAACTTCACTCGATTATTGAAATTAAACACTAACATAATCCATTATATGCTAGTAGTATACCCTAGAGCATATCATTTTGTATGTATCTTGTACACATCTTATTAATAAAAGGTAATTTTACTTTTTCGTTTACATAATATATTTATGTGTAATAGAAAAGGTCCATTGATGTTTTGTTAGAAATTCTATTCTTAAGTTGTTAAGAATATGAGTGACAGTATTTCTAGCACAAAGTATCATAAATTGGTTCACAATCGAGGATACTTCACAAAGGACATGACTTATCCAGAAAGATTGTAATCATGTTTGTTCCTAAGGTATTTATATGAGATATAAATAAGATGGAGTGGTAAGTCTCATGCCACATAACAAACATGATAGGTACTTATACGTGATAAGTAAGCCGAACTAGTGATGCTTATGACAAGCACATGGAGTTTACTCTTGTCAATGCATTGTCATATATCATATCAGTGCATATAATCTTTAAACCTGAGATAACACAGTTATCTTGAAAATAGTTAGTTTAAGTTTGATACTGCTTTCATACTTGTACTGTGCATGGGCATATGGGCATGTGTTAGCTCCTACTAGTTATATATGGAGATAGGTGTTGATCAAGATGGAATTCGTTACCCTAAGTAAATAGAGATAAAATCTATGTTAATTTAATTATTCTTGATGTTTTAAGTTCCTGGCTAAGACAAACAGATTTAATAAAAAAAGAGTTTCTGATAAGAAAATTTAATTGTTAGTAGTATGCCCTAGAGTATATTATTTAGTATATATCTTGTACATATTTTATTAATAAAAGGCAATTTTACTTTTTCGTTTACATAATGTATTTATGTGTAATAAAAAAGGTCCATTGATATTTTGTTAAAAATTCTATTCTTAAGTTGTTAAGAATATGAGTGACAGTATTTCTAGCACAAAGTATCATAAATTGATTCACAATCGAGGATACTTTACACAGGACATGACTTATCCAGAAAGATTATAATCATATTTGTTCCCAAGGTATTTATATGAGATATAAATAAGATGGAATGGTGAGTCTCATGCCATATAGCAAACATGATAGGCACTTATACATGATAAGTAGGCCGAACCAGTGATGCATATGACAAGCACATGGAGTTTGCTTTTGTCAATGCATTGTCATATATCATATCAGTGCATATAATCTTTAGACCTGAGATAACACAGTTATCTTGTATATAGGTAGTTTGAGTTTGATACTGCTTCCATACTTGTACTGTGTATGGGTATATGAGCATGTGTTGGCTCTTACTAGTTATATATGGAGATAGGTGTTGATCAAGATGGAATCTGTTTCCCTAAGTAAATAGGGATAAAGTCCAATGTTCATTTAATTATTCTTGATGTTTGAAGTTCCTGGCCAGGACAGACAAATTTAGTCAGAAAAGAGTTTCTGACAAGAAAATCTAATTAATCAAGAATTGGAATTAAAAGAGAACATAATATTCATAGCAAATGGGGTTTAACATAAACCATGACTCCAGCTCAAATTGGGATTTTATAGCAGAGAGATTCTAATGCATGGTAACATATGATTATAGATTCATTTAAAGGTATTCCTTATTACTAATTGGGTGGCCATGGCAAGCTATGCTAGGTGTCAACCATGGTCTATGAGATGTCTAAACTGATTTAGAGAAATCATTTATGGTAAGACAGAGTTCTGATGATATTAAGAGTTAATATCATATCTCATTGCCAATTAGTGATGAGCCTAATAAGTTACACACATACATAAGATAATCACCAAGTAAAATGTGATTTAATTGATAATTAAAGAGTTTAATTAATTAATGTCGACACCATATTTTGGTCGATCCCTGAAATCAGTAAACTTTGAAATCGATCCCCATCACCAAGTCTCCATTCGTTTCCTATCTCTCTTCATAAGGATCTAACCGACACCGAGTCTCCTTACCAGACGATCACATTCCCGATCTCTCTCCAAAAAAAAAAAAAAGAACCAATATCAAGTTTTCGTATCACTCAAATCCTTACCGATCTCTTGAACCAATTATTAAGCCTCTTGGCCAATTAGTCACATTTTCGATCTCTCGTCAAGCGAAATCAAACCAACATTAGGTCTTCGTGCCGTCCAGTTTTATTTCCGATCTCCCTTTTAAAATTTTATGGATAATCAAGTTAAGGCTTTAATCCGGTTTAATGATGCTTCCGATCCAAAGTGTTCAAATCAGGTTTCTAATTTTAATAATCTTAAGTCCCGTGCAGTGTTTGTTCAAAGCCGATCTCATACTCATAATGTTTTCCGACCTCTTATTCTTAGATTAATAATCACTTTTAAGTTTGATGTTCTAATTGGTTCAAACAGTCAGGTGCTTATACAAGTTAGATACTTTCCGATCTCATCCGGTCATTGAACAAAAGAAAGAACTTCATTTCATTTCAAAATAAAAAAATACAAGTCATTCGGATGGAGGATCACCCCTAGCATATTTTACATCTCGTTCACCCTCTCTATTACCCTCAGCCTCCTCCTCGATATCCTCTTCTTCTTGGGGAGCCAGGTCCATCATCCAGGAAAAGTCCTCCTCGGGATAACGCTTCTTGAGTTCGGCCAAAAGGTCCCCGTGGGCGTTCACATAAGCACCGGCCTCCCTCGTCACTGCCTCTTCTTCTTTTGCCTTAAGTTCTGCAGTGAGGCGTGCGACATCAGCAGCTCGGAGCGCCCGAGCTTCTTCAAGAGCATGGGCCTGTTCGGCCAATTTATCCTCATAGAATTTCATCCGCCCCTCAATTTCAGCTATATACTCCCGGGCGGATGAAAGTTGGGCTCGGGCGGAAGCCACTTCTTAACCCACCTTCTGGATCTCCTGCTTTAAATGATGAGCCTTTTCCCGGATGATATGTTGGTTCACCAAACTCTCCACACTCAGGCTCATAGTCTGGGTCAGGATATCATCGAGACTGTTTGGGGTTAGCCTATCCCGATCCTCCCAAAGGCAGATGGAGGCCCCCAAAACCATAGCCAAACCTGGATTCTCCCGAACAGTTCGGTTCTTCTCCAGGGAGTGGATCAGTACTTGAGCACTGCGGGAGAGGGTCCTCAAGGTAGGTTGGGAAGGACCCCCTTCCGCACTCGAAGTAATTGGTGGAGGTGGTGGCGGCTCTTCATGTCAAGGAGGAGACTGGATCACTTCTACTTCAGGGATCGGTGGTCCTGAGGGTCGGGACGAGCCTCCCTGCATCTCCTCTGGGTTGTGCCTTGGCGTCTAAGAGGCCTCGGTGCGCTTCATCTCTCGCACTTTTCTGGAGACCTCTCTCTTCCACTTTCGGCTCTCCTTGGAAGCTTCGCCGCTCGCCATGCCTGCACAAAGGAAAAGTCAGTGAGTTTGCTAAGGCCCAAAGATCAGAGATATAGAAAGTACCAAGGCCAAGGTCAGAGAGCTGAAACCCGCGTTCTTCGCCGGTAATCAGCTGCATTGTCCAATGATGCAGTTCGGCCATCACCGCATCTAAACAGGAGAATTTCTGAGTGGCCGCCTAATCTTTCAACTCCATCACCATTATGCCCTCTTCCCTATTCAGGGTGATGCGCTTCGGAAGTAATGGGCCTTGATGCAGCCAGCTACACGGGAAACCCTCAAAATCGCTCAGAACCTTACTCCTCAGAATAAAAAAGCGATTCTTCCAATTCTTCAGGGAGGAGGGCAGGTCGGTAAAAAGCCCACAATGTGGTTTCGCCTGAAAGAACCAGTATTCATCGTCCTTTCGACGAGTTAGCCTGTGTAGCTCGGCGAACACCTTCGCTGTAGGACTGAGTCCCTTAGCTCGACAGAGACCTCTGAAGGCTACCAAGATCCGCCATGAGTTCGGGTGAACTTGAGCTATGCAGACTTGGTGGAATTTCAGAACTTCCTTGAAAAAGTCATCAAGAGGAAACCGTAGCCCGGCTTTTAATTGCTCTTCGTATACCATGATCATATCATTTTCTTCGAAGAAGTGATCAGCTCGGAGATCGCCATGGCATCTGATAAGTTCGTATGAATCGAGCCGAAGGTTATATTCTTGGCTAAACGTTTGCAAATCGGTTTCTTGAAGGATTGACGGCAGCTCATCCACGGGAAAGTTTTCTCTCCCTGAGGGATGCTTCCGTCTTGAGGGTCCCACTTGACCACGGGCTGGAACAGAGGATGTAGGAGGATCAGATCACCCGCTTGGTCTGACCACCTCAACTTCATCAGACGACCATGAAACATGAACGGAAGGGGGGCTCGTCGCTCTCTGACCCTCGGCACTACTCATTTTCAAAGAAAAGAGGGAAATTTAACTAAAGAAAAGATCAAAACCCTTATCGTAGTGTGATCGGTGTCGGAACAACTTGAAGAAACGAGAGAATTTTGGAATCGCTCGCGAGGTGCTGAAAATGACATAAGGGAGCAACTGGCTGTCCCTTCCCCTATTTATACCCGTCTTAGCATTCAATGCTCATGGTATCCCAAGCAACGCATCGGTCAGCGAAATTCGCCAGCTTTTCTGACACGTCACAAGAACATTCCAGAAACTCATTAAATAAATAAGGGGAGATCGGCTAGTTAAAGATCAGCGAATTAAAGTAGATGTTCAGAATTATAGATCGGTTAAGGGATATTCAGTTAGGAATCAGATCGGATATGCACATTAGAGATCGAAAAGTAATTAAGGCAATAATAATAAAATGATAATTGTCAAAATAAGATCTCATTTCCAAAGGGTCGGATTACATCATTTGGGCGATCTTAAGAGATCGGATTACATTAAAGGTCAGATCACATCATTTGGGTGATCTCAAGAGATCGGATTACATTAAAGGTCAGATCACATCATTTGGGCGATCTCTAGAGATCGAATTATATTAAAGGTCAGATTACATCATTTGGGCGATCTCTAGAGATCAGCGGTACATCCTACCTAGTAAAGACCTATGTCAAAGCCTAGTCTCGTGGCTAGATCAAAAGATGTGTTTGATCGGGAAACCAGCCATCGATATTGGATAGATGTACAGCTCAGATGGGGTGACTATGACTCTCATGAAGATAGGAGAGGTCATTGTCAATGTTATCGCTCGGAACCGAGCCGCGGTCGAGGCACTTGATGTGGTGAGGAGCCAAATGAACTTTGAAGGGCAGTCACCAATGATAAGAGGGAAATTAGAGGTCTTCTCGCCCGAAATCGGTTCGCCGATTAGATTAGTCGCCTGACTCGAGATCAACACGATCGACATTCTCGATCTGGATCAGTAAATTAGTTCAGTTCTCCCATTGTCATCAAAGGCGGTTATTGTGATTTTCTGATCACTGGGATCATAAATCTTCAGTCGAAAAGCAGAGAAAATAACCAGAAAAAGATCAAAAGCAGTCACCGTGGTCATAATGTTACCGGAAAATTAGAACAGCAGGAGAGAGGGATGGAAATAGGAAGAAATGGAATGTGGGAGAAATTTCTGATCGAAGGCATATATATAGGAAGGGTTTGAGCATTTATTACTAGCGGAAATCGAAGCGGGTTCCTCGGTAATTGAATTAATAAATGCTTTGACCGGATCAGCCCGGACAGAGGAGAAGGAGCTGAAATGGGAGAGATCGGGAGAGGGGCCCGACATGAGAGATCGGAAAAAGGCCATAATGGAAAGATCGGAAGGGATGAGAGATCGAAAAGCAAGAAGAGGATGAGACAAATTTCAATAACTGCCGTTATAATTAGAGCCAAGGTAGTTAAAGCATTGTAGACGAGATCAAATCTCCACCGCAAGCCTCATCTGCAGAATTGCCCGCATTGCTGACAGGTGCCAGGACATGTCATGACAGTCCTGTACATCTCGATCTCCACCGTTGATCTAACTTGTAAGGACGAGTCCAGAGCCCTTGGATCAAAGAGAAGGCGACAAGACTGGCGGTTTTTATTCCCAGCCCTCGGATCTCCCTTGACAAGAAAGTTTTGGAACCGTTGGATTAGAAAGGAGAAAGGACAAATATTCTGAAAAGGATCTCAGCCATTCATCTTGATTCTCATTAATTCCCAAGCATCAGATCATGTCCTTTAAAATCCTAACCTTCCATCTTCTTCTGTTGGAAAGTCCAATAAGAAGAAGGGCAATAAGAAAAAGAAATCTCAAGTTCTAGGACCTTCCAAGAAGATAGCCAAACAGAAAGGGAAGACCAAAGCTGATGGCAGCAAAGAAAAGTGTTTCCACTGCCAGAAGGATGGGCACTAGAAGAGGAACTACCAAGAGTATAGCAATCTAAAAGAATGCAATGCCATGATGAAAATCAACTCAAGTTCAAAATATATTTGGCACTTAAGATTAGGTCATGTTGCAGAAGATAGGATTGCAAAAACTGGAGAAAATGGAAATTTTATCCTCATTGGGTTCTGGACCTACTGCAACTTGTGAATCCTGCCTTTAGGGTAAAATGACTAGATCACCCTTTATGGGACAAGGACTAAGAGCTGAAAAATATTTTGGAGCTAATACATAGTGATGTATGTGGTCCATTTAAAGAAATGGCTAGAGGCAGTTTTCATTACTTTATTACCTTTACTAATGATAAATCAAGGTTTGGGTATTTGTATTTGATGAAATACAAACATGAATCCTTTGAAAAGTTTAAAGAATTTAAATCTGAAGTAGAAAATCAAATAGGAAAAAGTATTAAAATTCTTTGATCAGATCATGGAGGTGAATACTTAAGTACTGAATTTGATGAATACTTGAAAGAGCATGGCATTGTTTCCCAGTTGACTCCTCCAGGAACACCACAGTTGAATGGTGTATCTGAAAGGAGAAATCGTACCCTATTAGATATGGTATGTAGTATGATGAGTTATACTGATATGCCAATCTCCTTTTGGGGATTTGCATTAGAATCAGCTTTGCATATTCTGAATAGGATTCCATCAAAATCAATTTTTTCCACACCTTATGAGATATGGCATGAAAGAAAACCAAGTCTTAAGCATGTTAAGATTTAGGGTTGTCCAGCATATATCAAAAAGCTGAACACTAATAAATTGGAAACCAGATCAGAAAAGGGTCGATTTGTTGGATATTCAAAAGAGAGTTTTGGATATTATTTTTATTTGCCTACATCACAAAAGGTTGTGGTAAGTAGAGATGCCACTTTTCTTGAACAATAGTTTATTCAAGAAGGAGGCAAAGGAAGGCAAATAGAGTTAGAATTGGAGAATTCTGACTAACCAACAGATCAAATGGATATAGATCCATCTAGTCAACCTACATCTATTAATGAAACATCTACAGTAATTCCTTGCAGATCAATCAGGATATCTCACCCACCTGTGAGATATGGTTTTCTTCATAAAGATGAACAAGAGTTGTTTACTCATGAAGAAGTAGATCATGGAGATGATCCACTTGCCTATGAAGAAGCTATATCAGATATAGATTCTTCAGAATGGATTGAAGCTATGAAATCCAAAATTAATTCCATGTATAAGAATCAAGTTTGGGATCTTGTTGACCCACCTAAAGGTATTGTACCTATAGGGAATAAATGGGTTTTCAAGAAGAAAATTGATTCTGATGGAAAGGTAGAGACCTATAAAGCAAGGCTAGTAGCGAAAGGGTTTTGCTAAAGGCAAGGAATCGACTATGAGGAGACTTTCTCGCCTGTTGCCATGCTTAAATCAATTAGAATTCTATTAGAAATAGCTACATATTATGATTATGAGATTTGGCAGATGGATGTCAAAATAGCTTTTCTCAATGGATATATTGCAGAAAACATTTTCATGGAACAACCTAGGGGTTTTGAATCCCAAGATGGTTCCAAGGTATGCAAGCCAAAGCGATCCATTTATGGGTTGACACAAGCTTTGAGGAGTTGGAACATCCATTTTGATGAAGCCATTAAGTCATTTGGTTTTATAAAAAATGTGGATGAGCCATGTGTATATAAGAAGGTTAGTGATAGTGTTATTACTTTTCTTGTCTTATATGTGGATGATATTCTGTTGATAGGTAATGACATAGGTAGGTTGACAGCTGTAAAGGTATGGTTGTCAAATACATTCTCCATGAAAGACTTAGGAAAGGCAACCTATATTCTTGAAATTCGCATCTATAGAGATAGAGCAAAAAGATTAATTAGTTTATCCCAAAGTTTATACTTGGAAAAGGTGTTAAAAAGGTTTAACATGCTTGATTGTAAGAGACGATTGTTACCAATGAGACATGGTATCCACCTTTTTAAAGAGATGTCTCCAAAGACACCTGAAGAAAGAGACAAAATGACCAGGATTCCATATGCTTCGGTTATTGGAAGTTTGATGTATGCAATGATGTGTACTAGGCCGGATATTGCACGTGCTGTTAGTTTGACTAGCAGGTTTCAATCCAATCCAGGTTTAGAACACTGGATAGTTGTTAAGAATATCCTTAAAGTACTTGAGAAAAACTAAGGATTTATTTTTGATTTATGGAGGTGGTTACTTGCAATTAGATGGTTATACTGATTCTGATTTCCAATCAAATATCGATGATAGAAAGTCTACTTCTGGGTTTGTGTTCATTTGTAATGGAGGTGTACTCAGTTGGAAGAGTTCCAAACAGAGTACGACTGCTGATTCCACTACATAGGCCTAGTACATTGCTGCATCAGATACTGCAAAAGAGGCTGTTTGGATAAGGAACCCCAGTCTCACCAGAATCTAAACAGATAGAAAGGCGCTACCATATTATCAGAGAAATAGTTGGGCAAGGCGATGTAGCCATGCAGAAAATAGCATCAACTGAAAATCCAGCTGATCCATTCACAAAGCCTTTGTCACAAGCTCAGTTAGACCAACATCTTGAGAAGATGGGTCTAAGATATTGTAATGAATGGCTCTAGTGCTAGTGGGAGATTGTTAGTAGCATGCCCTATAGCATATCATTTAGTATGTATCTTGTACATATTTTATTAATAAAAGGCAATTTCACTTTTTCGTTTACATAATATATTTATGTGTAATAAAAAAGGTCCATTGATATTTTATTAGAAATTCTATTCTTAAGTTGTTAAGAATATGAGTGATAATATTTCTAGCACAAAGTATTATAAATTGATTCACAATCGAGGATATCTCACACAGGACATGACTTATCCAGAAAGATTGTAATCATGTTTGTTCCCAAGATATTTATATGAGATATAAATAAGATGGAATGGTGAGTCTCATGCCATATAACAAACATGATAGGCACTTATACATGATAAGTAGGCCGAACTAGTGACGCATATGACAAGCACATGGAGTTTACTCTTGTCAATGCATTGTCATATATCATATCAGTGCATATAATCTTTAGACCTAAGATAACATAACTATCTTGTATATAGGTGGTTTGAGTTTGATACTGCTTTCATACTTGCACTGTGTATGGGTATATGGGCATGTGTTGGCTCCTACTAGTTATATATGGAGGTAGGTGTTGATCAAGATAGAATCTGTTACCCTAAGTAAATAGCGATAAAGTCCTATGTTTATTTAATTGTTCTTGATGTTTGAAGTTCCTGGCCAGGACAGATAGATTTAATCAGAAAAGAGTTTCTGATAAGAAAATCTAATTAATTAAGAACTAGAATTAAAAGAGAACATAATATTCATAGCAAATGGGGTTTGACATAAACAATGACTCCAGCTCGAATTGAGATTTTATAACAGAGAGATTCTAGTGCATGGTAATATATGATTTTAGGTTCATTTAAAGGTATTCCTTATTACTGATTGGGTGGCCATAGCATACTATGCTAGGTGTCAACCATGGTCTATGAGATACCTAAACTAATTTAAAAAAATCATTTATGGTAAGAAAGAGTTCTGATGATATTAAGAGTTAATATCATATCTCATTGCCAATTAGTGATAAGCCTAGTAAGTCACACACATACACAAAATAATCACCAAGTAAAATATGATTTAATTGATTAATTAAAGATTTTAATTAATTAATTAAATAGGTTTAGTTTGTAATAAGATTGCAAAGTCCCTAGCATGCCTTGAAATCAAATCTAGGCTATTGAATGTATAATACAAGTTAAATTTATATTTAAAGTGTCTAAATATGAATTTAATTGTGAGAAATTAATTAATGAAGATTAATTAATTAATTTATATTTGATATAAATTGATTAAAAGAGAAGAAATAATGATTTTGGGTTGAGAACTTAAAATTAAAACATAAAGGTAATTTGGTCATTTCACAGGGTGATATATGGCACCATGAGATGGTGACACATGGCACCATATAAGCTTGTCATTTGTCTTCCTATCATGTAAGATGATCAAAGTCAAGATTAAGTCTAGCTTTGACACTAGGCTTAATGTGATTAAGTCAATTAAAAAAATAAGATGCAATGTGGTGGTGACATGTGGCAATAGGTTTAAGTGATGACCTAATTATAAAAGGGAAAAAAAAAGAAGAAACAACATACTCTTCTTTGTCTCAAAGGTGCCGCCACCTTTATCACTCCCTCTCCTCTTCTACTTTTCTTATCAATTCAAAGAGAATTGCCCAAATTCCTTTGAATTAAAATTGCTAGGAATTATTTCTAGTGTCCTATACACATCTACAACCTCTCTAAAGGCATAAACCCAATTTATAATTGGTTGGCAAGGCTTGAGAAGCAAGATTGGGGGCTGCCCATTGGTGATCTTGGTGTGGACAAGCTAGAGGGACAACATTTGGGGTCCTAGGTGCATCCTAAAGGTGGTAATTACATCACTAGTGCATTAAAGGATTAGTGCACATATTCTTCTTTCAAACTAGGGTTCAATTGAATTAATTTGTTAATTCAAAAATCTTAAATGGCAAACATAGATCCTAATATATATTAAAAGTGTTTTAATATGTAATTGAGCATTGAAATTAATTAGGCACAAAATGGATGTGGCATGATGCATGAAACCCTAGAAGAAATTTTTGAAATTTAGTGCTCTAATGAATAAATTTTCATGCTTCCACTCCTTCACTAGTTATTCAAGAATTGGAATTAAAAGAGAACATAATGTTCATAGCAAATGGGGTTTGACATTAACCATGACTCCGGCTCGAATTGAGATTTTGTAACGGAGAGATTCTAGTGCATGGTAACATATAATTAAAGGTTCATTTAAGGTATTCCTTATTACTGATTGGGTGGCCATGGCATACTATGCTAGGTGTTAACCATGGTCTATGAGATGCCTGAAATGATTTAGAAAAATCATTTACGGTAAGAAAGAGTTCTAATGATATTAAGAGTTAATATCATTTCTCATTGTCAATAAGTAATGAGCCTAGTAAGTCACACATCTACACAAGCTAATTACCATTTAAAATATGATTTAATTGATTAATTAAAGAGTTTAATTATTTAATTAAAGAAGTTTGGTTTGCAATAAGATTGCGAAGTCCCTAGCATAACTTGAAACCAAATCTAGGTTATTGGATGTATAGTATAAATTAAATTTGTATTTAATTTGATTAAATATGAATTTGATTATGAGAAATTAATTAATAGAGATTAATTAATTAATTAATTTATATTTGATATAAATTAATTTAAAGAGGAGAAATTATAATTTTGAGTTGAGAACTCAAATTAAAAAGTAAGAACAAATTGGTCTTTTCACATGGTGACATGTGGCACCATGAGATGGTGACACATGGCACCATATGATCTTCCACTTGTCTTCCTATGATGGAAGACCACATATCATGATTTAAATAAAGCTTGACACTTGGCTTCATAGGATTAAATCAAATAATAACAAGATGAGATCTTGTGATGACATATGGCAAGGGAGTTAGGGTTTCACCTAAGTATATAAAGAAAAGTTATAAAGAAAAATCAGCCACTCTCTCTTTTCTCTCATGTTGGATGGCAACATGGAGTCTTCTTCTCCTCTTCCATTTCTCAATTGATTCAAAGGGAAAAACTTAGATTTCCTCTTGAATTAAATTATTAAAAAGTGTTTCTAACACCTAATACATTCTTACAACCTTCACAAAGCATAAACCCTATCTCAAAATTGGTTAACAAGGCTTGAGAAGCCAAACTCGGGGCTGCCATTGCATCTTTGGTGTGTGCTTGTAGTGGACAAACTAGAGGGACAACATTTGGGGTCCTAAGTACATCCTAAGAGGCTTCAATTGTGCATTAAGAGGTTAGTACCTAAAAATCCCTCTTTTAGTTAGGGTTTAATTGAATAAAATATTAATTCACAATCTTTAATGGAAAATAAAAATTAAATACATGCTAAAATGTGTTTTGGTATGCAATTGGGCATTGGAAATTGATTAGGATCATAAGACACTTGGTATGGTGCATGTAATCTTAGAAATAATTTTTGAAATTCAAGGTTCTAATGCCCTTTATTCACACTTCCACTCCTTTATTATATTATACCAAATTCACCTTTTCAAGTTAGGATTTACCTACGGGTATTCCACTATCATCATTGTATTCGACACACCTAAATTAATAGGAATTGATTATAATATTGAGGTGCCTATCAATGCTGCACATCTAGGTGAAAATGCAATCTTGAACTTTGGTAGAGTTTTGTCAATCCAAAGAAGCCCTCAACATGCTGAGCACAAATGTATAATTACTTCCACAATATTACAAATAGATAGCTCGATCTTATTAAAAACTTTGTGGTCGTCTGTGACTCTTTAGATTTTTTTTGTGATGAAAATTTGCTTCGCTGGTCTTTATTCAAAACTATCGACAGTAGGACCACCATGGTAGCCTTGAATTGTGAATTGTGTTAGACGCTTACGAGAAATCATGCTAAAATAGTTTGAGGACCAAAACTTTTCTCCCTTAATTTTAATGCTTGCCAACATTGGATGGCAATGGGGTTGGCTCCTTTAGGTAGTCTACAGGATGAGGAATCAATTAGTGGTTGGGAGAGATTCAAACAGTGGCTAGAGTCCCCAGAATGAAGTAGCCTATTTCATGGATTTTTGGGTTTAAATCAGGTTCAACCATTTTTTCCTTCATTGACATTATCAAGTTTTAATGGCTAGAAAAGTTTTAAAGAGGGGGGGAACTGTAACGCCCTCACATTGGACACTCCTGTATAGTTTACTGTTCCGGTGCCTGATGTCTGCCTGGACAGTCAAGACATCTGAAGTTATATCTGTGACATCCAGAAAAGTTATAGATAAAAGTAAATAGTGATTACCAGAAGATCAAGTATAAATAAGAAAAATAGAGCATAAAAAGTTAAATGAGCCAGGGGTCATAGCGATGGGTGACCGCACCGAGGAAGTGACTGCAAGATCAGTTAAAACCCTAATTTCGTACATGGCATTGTGACACCACAGTCCTAGGAAAAATTGCGAAGCTAGGAGAAATGTGAAAATCACAGAAAAAGGTAGAGAACCAGATCAAATAGTTAGGTCAGGATTCCGGAAGAAATACAGTATTATTGGCAAACCAGATTAGATCGGCGAGAGACAAATTGATCAATTCACCTCTAGAGGTGACTCATGATCTAACTGTCCAATAAAATGTGAGAAATTAAAATTGTGAAATATATAATTAAATTGAAGAAGTTATGAAAAAATAAAAGGAAAAGAAAAGAAATTAAAATAAACTTTATGACATCATTCAAGTGACATAAGCAAGATGTAATAAAACTCTAATTTTTATTATAGGAATTTTTTAGGACAATTTAGCCTTATAAGACAAAAGAAAAAAAAATAAATGAAAATTTCCTTTCTTCTTCCATTTGCCGTCTCCCACATCTCTCTCTTCTCTTTCACCATTTTCTCTCAACCTCCATTAACACACCCATTCCAAAGCTTCACTAAACGCTAATTTATGCCCAAAATTCCTCATATAAATGATAGAAAGCTTCAAATTGACTCTTAAGAAGATTGAAGGAGGAAGGAGAAGGAAAAATTGAGGAATTAAGGAGTTAGAAAAACTACACAAAGAGGTTAGTTAAAATCATTAAATTTCTCTTTATATTCATGCATGTACACTTGAACTAACTTAGGAATTGAGGAAAATGAAATAAAAAGAACATGTTAGGGACCTAGAGTGAAATTTTGCCAGCACATAACTAGTTAGGATTTGATGATGTTTAATTAAATTAAACATGGATTCTTGGTGAGTTGAAGTTGTATAGGTGATCTATATGTGTGAATTGCATGAATTGAAGAATTTAGAAAATTAGGGTTCTTGACCCTTAGGGTTTTGGAGGGAAAAAATTTGAGAATTTGGAAAATTGGTGTATTTTGACCTAAGTAAGGTTAAAATGGTTAATTGGTATAATTTAGAATGTGTTTAAATAGTGAGAAGTTAAGTCAAATTCAGATTGGTGAGGAGTCACTACTGGATAGCCTGACCTAGGTCTATTTTAGGGACCAAAACTATAATTCTGCCACCCTAATTGGTGTGAGGCCAATTGGATATGAAAGTAGACACATAATGTCATAATTTTTGTGTAGAAACCATGCCCAGAAAATGACATTAAGATAGTGAACAATTAGGTCAAACCCAGAATTGGCACACTACCACTGTACAAAAATGACCAAATAAACAGTATTTGTTTATTTGACCATAACTTGGTCTATAAAGGTCCAAATGACCTGATTTTTGAACCATTAGAAAGCTATGACACAGTTCTACAACTTTCATAAAGAACACAAATCCAAATTGTCACACCTTACCCCTCTGTAAGGCATAACATGTTCCCATAGTATACATAATGAATTATCAAACTTCACTTACTGATAACCCATTAAATACACTACAAGGGATTTTAAACAATTTCTTATGTCTTTTTACAGTAGTGAGCACTTTTGAAAAGTTTTAAAACCTTTTACTAAAGTTAGATTATATAACAAATCTGCAATATCAATAGATTCTATAAAAATTTCGGCAGAGTGCCGTTTATATTTTGAACAAAACAGTTCTTCAAAAACCTGTAAAAAAACATTTCCAATATATTTGTTGCATTCCTAAACTCCAATATGGCTCAACACAAATCAATTTTCTCAACATAAGTCAAACTCAATTCAACATCATTTTCAGTAGGTCAAAAAATAGAATGCAAAAAGACTAAGTAGTTCAAAAGCTGAGATAAGAGAAGTATAATACAACATTTTTACAGGTCAAAATAATTTACAACTGCTCAAGACCAAGTACAATATATACATACAGTTCACATACATTATAATAAAAATTACAAGGAGGTACTCAATATACCCGGTAAAATCTCAAAAGTGTAGCACAAGCAGGCTACTCTGCTGCTTTATCTGTCTGTCTACCTGAGATAACAATGAAAAAGCTATCACTGAGCCATTGTCTCAGTGGTACACAACATTAAGAAAATGCAATTTAAAACCATAAACCATAAATCGCATAAACTGTAGATACTTAAAATCATAGTTAATTTCAAAAGACATAGATTGTCTTAAAGAATTAAATTCCATTTCACAATGTCTCAATAAATACTAATAAATCACACACACAGCTTAATCATGATTCCAAAGTCCAATTCGTCCCAAAAACCAATGGCTAATGAGGAATAATATAGCTAGCTAGCAATTATATGAGTACTCATCTTATTCGTCTTCAACTGGTACACACCTCAACACTTCATCCAAAGAGGAAATTCAAAACCAATTCATCCCACTAGACAAGCTAGCGAGGAATTCAATCAAATATACATGATAGTTATAGTTTCAAACCATTTGCAATATTTTTCAAGCAATAAGTATCCATCAAATTTCATTCAAACAAATTTTTCGCAATTTAAGCAATAACATACAAATTATCATAATTTATTTCAAGTGAAAATTTAAAAGAAATAACTGTTGTGCACAAACTTCTGATGAGTAGCCTCTTGGCCTTGACTTAGTGGTTCTTTCCCCTTCCCCGAGTTTTTGCTAACTGAAATACATAATTTAAAGTGTTTCAATATTCATTTAAATTGTTTCTAATAATAAAGTTCAATAATTAAATTTTATTAATACTATTATTAGTCAGCCTATAATATTGACCTTTGATGCATTCTAAGTGAGTCAATTTTAATGTTCCCAATTTGTCACATTTTATAGTCTCTAAATGTTGGTATATGTTACCAATTTCATTTTAAAGCTTATTGCATTTTATTGCCATTTTTTAGATTTTATATGCTAGATTGCTCTAGCTAAATGTCTTATTTCCCTTGGTTTTTAGGTTCTAGTCGAAAGAGCAAAATTGTAGATTTATGTCTTAGTGACATTTTGACACTAATTTCATATCATTTGGAGTTTTCTAGACTAAGTTATGGTCATTTTACTATTACTGGTCAAATTGCCTTTTTATTGTGAACTTAGGTCATTTTTAGGTCATTTTCAATTCTGGCAGGTTTTATACCTGAACTTGTGCAAGCCTTTTAACTTGCTTATGGTCATTTCTGAGTTTGGTGGTCTTAACCAAAATTGTAGCTCTATGTCTAAGCTTTCCAACGATATAAATTTCAGGTCATTTGGACCTATGTACATGGAGTTATGGCCAATTACGTAATTACTGTTCAAATGGTAAATTTTTAGGTTTGAAAGGTTACAAATCCAGATTAGGTCAGTTTTAGTGTCACTTTTCGGATAGAATTTTGGTATGCTTCCAACATGAAAGTTGGCACATTTTGTGCCTAGTTTCACCTCCAATTGGTGTCATACCAATTGGGATCACACATTTAGGGTTATAAGCTCATTTGTATACTATCCTTTACATTTCTCTCAAACACCAATCCAAATGCACATTCAACTTATTCTAACTTACCTTCCATACCTAATTCTGACTTTGTACATTACCATATTCATCAATCACTTTACATTATAGTCAATTTGGGCAGAATACAATGACCTTTAATACACCAAATATAATCCTAAATTACAAAGTCCAATTATAACAATGTATACACAAAAAAACTCCCAAAAATTACATATAACTTCCACTACCGAATTATATATATTTTCATCAATCCTTAATACCATACTTCATCAAATAACTTCATGAATTCAAGCATTCTTGAACAAGTCATAAGGCTGTCGAATTGCCCTAAAATGTATAAGCCTTCCATAATTTCTTAAACTCCAATTTCAAATGCACAATCACCACATACACATGGAAATAACTTACTAGAACATTAAATCACCTTAATTAACATTAATTCCCAACAAGTATATGTAAGAATAATTTATTAACCATGAGATTCCATGGCTGCCAAAAATAGTACCCTCCAATAACTTATCAAAACCTTAAAATTTCTTCATCAATTTACTTATCTCAACATGGAAATCAAGTTTACTTAAGAAATGAAGAAGAAATGGACACTTACCTTTTGTGAGCTTTCTCAAAACTCCTCCAAAACTCTTCTTTCTTGTTTCCAATATGTTTCCCAAGATGTATAGACCAACTATAGTGAAGACTCTTGCAAGAAATTGTTGCTTGATCATGGAAGCATGGAGCTCAAATGTGGGATGGCAATGGAGGACAATGGGAGAGGTTTCAATTCGGCTTAACGAAGAAAGAAGAAGAGAAAATGAGATAGTGGATTTGTCCACATATGTTTATATATTCTCCCTTAGTGCCCCCACTAACCTTTAATTAACATTAAAATATCCATATAATTAAGCTTTAATTATCTTAAGTTTTATCCCTTAATTCCTTTTATTTATTCTATATATTTGACTTCTAATTTTTTTGGCATTTTTAAAATTTAACACTACTAATTTTTTATGGACATTTAGGTCAAAAGTCAACTCTAGGTGTCAATTGACCAAAATGCCCCTCCTTGGGTTGTATTCTCGATTTTTCGATAACACCAATTTTTATCGATTTCTTGATTTTTCGTTTTCCTTTGTACTAATTAATTAAATTTTCTTCAATATTTTCTTAGTCAATTATAACGCAATAGATGTTTGTTTAAGTCTCAAAAATATTTTCCAGGTTTTCCCGCGGTCCAGGGCTAGTCAACGGTCCTCGCCGCAACTTTCCGGTGCGGTCACCCTTCGCTAAGGTTTTTGGCTCATTTAACTTAATCACATTTCATTGCTCTTATTTTTCCTTTGTTTTTCTTGTATTTCTTCTATTGTATTTCATTATCTTATTTCTCTTCACTAACATTTAAGTATAATTTCAGGCATTCTAACTATCCGGACAGATACCGGTCATCGGAATAGTAGAACGTACTATCGAATATAGGGGTGTTACAATTCTCTCCCCCTTAAAATAAATTTTGTCTCGAAATTTTACTTGGCATCAGTCTCTGAACAGCTGTGGGTGCTGTCTCCTCATGTCCTCTTCATGTTCCCAAGTAGCTTCCTGGCCTGAATGATGGTTCCACAGCACTTTAACCAGGGGTATTTGCTTGTTCTTCAACTGCTTCACCTTATATGCTAGAATCTCTATGGGTTCTTCCTCATATGAGAGGTCTGGATTTACCTCAATCTCTTCAATAGGTAGAACATGAGATGGGTCTGATCGATACCTCCTTAACATAGATACATGGAAGACGTTATGTATCTTCTCCAACTTTGGAGTTAGTGCCAATTGGTATGCTAGAGGACCCACTCTTTCCAGAACCTCATATGGTCCAATGAAACAAGGACTCAGTTTTTCCTTTCTGTCAAATCTCATAATCCTCTTCCAAGGAGAAACTTTGAGGAATACCTTATCACCCACTGCATATTCAATATCTCTTCTTTTTAGATCAATATAGGACTTTTGACGGTCTGATGCAGCCTTGAGTCGATTTCTGATCAGTCTAATCTTTTCCTCTGTCTGCTGAACAATTTATGGCCCAATCATTTTTCTCTCACCTACTTTATCCCAACATAGGGGAGTTTTGCACTTTCTTCCATATAAAGCTTCATATGGAGGCATCCCAATGCTTGATTGGTAGCTGTTGTTATAAGTAAACTCAATCAAAGGTAAGTGTGTATCCTAACTACCTTCAAAGTCAATCACACAAGCTCGTAGCATATCCTTTGAGATCTGAATTACCCTCTCAGACTGGCCATCTGTCTGTGGGTGGAATGCTGTGCTGAAGTTCAATCTAGTTCCTAGGGCTCTCTGAAGACTACCCCAGAATCTAAAAGTGAACCTAGGATCTCTGTCAGATATAATCGATACTGGCACTCCATGCAATCTTACAATTTCATCTATGTACAATCTGGCCAATCTTTCCAGGCTATAGTCCATCCAGACTGGCAGAAAGTGAGCAGACTTGGTCAGTCTGTCAACTATAACCCATACTGCATCATGGCTATTCTGTGTCCTCGGAAGTCCCATAACAAAATCTATAGTTATCCGTTCCCATTTCCACTCTAGTATTGGCAATGGATGTAACAAATCAGCTGGTACTTGTTATTCTGCCTTCACTTATTGACAAGTTAGGCATTCCAGAGACAAAATCAGCTACATCTCTTTTTATACCCATCCACCAGTAATGCTCTTTTAATCCTCTGTACATCTTAGTGCCACCAGGGTGCATAGCAAAAGGAGACTCCTGTACTTCCTTCATAATGATCTGTTTCAAGTCAACATCATTAGGAACGCACATTCTACCTTGATGTAGCAATAAACCATTATCTCTCACAGAGAATTCAGGTTTCTTGCCCTATTGGACTTCTTTCAGTAGCTTCTGATATTTTTCATCATTCTGAGCAGCCATTCTAATCTGATCAATCAACACTGGCTGTACATGCCATGCAACTACTATCTTTCCCTCATTATCAATCTCCAAACTGGCATGCTGTGTTTTCAACTCATGTACCATGGACAAAGGAGAAACTCTAAAACTTGCCATAGTCTTACGACTTAAGGCATCAGCCACCACATTTGCTTTCCCTGGCTAATAGTCTATTAAGCAATCATAGTCTTTAATTAGTTCTAACAATCTCCTTTGTCTCAATTTCAATTCTTTCTGAGTGCCTAAATACTTCAAGCTCTTGTGATCTACGTAGATATAACACTTCTCCCCATATAAGTAATGTCTCCAGATCTTCAGAGCAAAAACAATAGCTGCTAGCTCTAAGTCATGTGTCGGATAGTTCCTCTCATGTGGTTTCAGCTGGCGTGATGCATATGCAATGACATTTCGATCTTGCATCAGTACACAGCCTAACCCATTGTGAGAAGCATCACTATAAATGTGTATTCTTTACCCGGTGTAGGTAAAGTAAGGACTGGAGCTTTAGTCAAACACCTTTTCAACTCATTAAAACTCTACTGGCATTTATCCATCTACTGAAATTTCACATCTTTCTGAAGCAGCTTGGTCAGTAGAGAAGCCAACATAGAGAACCCTTTCACAAATCGGCGGTAGTATCTAGCTAAACCCAAAAAACTACGAATTTCTGTGATATTCTTGGGTGGCTTCCAATTAAGGATAGCTTCTACCTTGCTGGAATCTACCTTGATCCCTTCAGCTGACACAATATGTCCCAAGAAAGAGATTTCCTTTAACCAAAATTCATAATTCAACAATTTGGCATATAGCTGTTTCCCCCTTAAGGTTTATAATACAATTCGCAGATGTCTATCATGCTCCTCTACATTCCTCGAATATATCAAAATATCATCAATAAACACAACCACAAATTGGTCAAGGTATGGTTTGAAGATAGTATTCATCAGATCCATAAAAGCAGCTGGAGCATTAATTAACCCGAATGGCATTACCAGAAACTCATAATGACCATATCGAGTTCTGAAAGTAGTTTTTGGATGCTCTTCTCGTACACCTTCAACTGATAATAACTAGATCTCAAATCAATTTTGGAGAACACAGTTGCACCCTTCAATTGATCAAACAGGTCATCAATGCGAGGCAATGGATATTTGTTCTTTATTGTCACCTTATTCAACTGCCGATAGTCAATACATAAGCGGAGAGTGCCATCTTTCTTCTTAACAAACAGTACTGGCGCTCCTCAAGGTGACACACTAGGGTGAATGAAGCCTTTTTCAAGTAGTTCTTGCAACTGTACCTTCAACTCCTTCAATTTTGCTGGTGCCATTCTATATGGTGTTATGGAGATTGGATCTACACCAGGCATAACATCAATCTCAAACTGCACTTCTCTTTCTGAAGGTAATCTTGGCAACTCATCAGGAAACACATCTGGAAAGTCACATACTATAGGGATGTCCTTCAATGCTGGACTCCCCACATGGGTGTCTACCACATGAGCCACGTATGCTTCACACCCTTTTCTGATCATTTTTCTAGCTAGTGTAGCCAAAATGATGTTTGACTACAATAGTTGCCTCTCCCTGTGTATTACCACATCACTGTACTGAGGGAGACTAAAAGTGACTATCTTCAGTCTACAGTCAATCATGGCGTGATGCCTGGCTAACCAATGTATGCCCAAGATGATATCATAATCTCTGAAGGGCATTTCAATGAGATCAGACAGAAAAGTATGTCCTTGGATCACCAAAGGACAATCCCTATACATTCTATTGACGCTGACCTCTTATCCTAGCGGACTTATTACTAGCACCTTAAAGTCCATTTTCGTACACGGAACAGCAATGCAATCAATGATGCTTGCACTCACATAGGAGTGGGTAGAACCCAGATTAAATAACACAAACACATCCTGATTAAAAGTTGATAAGGTACCAGCCACAATATCAGATGTTTTAGCCTCTTCTCTCTGTCTCATTGTGCAGACTCTGGCTGGAGCACTACCTTGCTTTGACTGATTCACTGTGCCTTGGCTGCCTGATGGACTACCTCTACCCCTGCCTCTACCTCTACTAACTGGTTGTGAACCTCTGGTGACAGGATTCTGAACTGACCCTTTTGTAGTAGTAGAAGGTGGCCCAACTCTACGGGTACTGGTGCAGTTTTTAGCAAAGTGTCTCGTGCCCCCACAGTTACAATAGGCTCCTATGGCCTTGTAGCATACCCCACAATGATTTCTACCACAAGTTTCACATGGACGGGGAGGGTAGGAACTTCTGGTAGTCTGCTGACCAGATAGAGGAGGTCTCTATCCCGAAAATTTTCCCTTACGAGACTTTTTACCACCCCTGCTTTGTCCCCCAAAGTTTTTTCTCTTTCCAGTAAGACTACTAAAACTCTGATCTACTGAATTTCCCTCTTTCTCTGTAACACCCCGAACCTCTGAGTTATGAATAGTACTACTCTTGGTCCGTGACTAGTACTATTCAAATACACTAATATTTAAGTATAATTCCAGGCATTCTAACTGTCCGGACAGACACCGGCCACCAAAACAGTAGAACACACTACAGAATATAGGGGTGTTACATAAATTCTGCCCATAACTAATTCATTTTGCCACCCAAGGTTGGTTGCCCAAAACTGCCAGAACCAAAAACCTGCCCAAAATTTTAGGTAGATACTAATCCGACCAGCCTTAGAAAAATAGGCATAACTTGAGCTACAAAACTCCAAATAGAGTGATTCAAAAAGGAAATTAAAGATAAGATATTAAGGAACAACTTTGATGAAGAAAAGTTGGCCAAATTCCCATTGTAGGCAGACCAATGGAACAGTAAAAATAAGTAACCCAAAACTGAAATTTTGAAATTTAACCCTAATAGACTTTGAATTGAATTTGGCAATCAATGCCAACAAAAACATGACTCAAAATGTGGTATGTGAATGCAATTAGAATTAATAAACCTATTTAGTAGGAAAAAGTCAATATTTTCACTTGAATAGTGTAATGAATAGTGACCCAAAATGCAAAATTCAAAGGATACCAATTTAAGCTAATTTAAGGCTACAACTAAGTAGGCATGAAATAAATTAATGGATTTATTATGAGATATAGTACTGAAATACTGTAAACTGTGTGTTTCAATTGAAAAAGAGACTGGAAAGGGATCTTCAAGGAAAAATAGAAATTTGGAGTAAACTAGTTAACAGAGAGGTTTGTGCACAACTAGTTTTAAATTGCTAATGTTTGGCATATCTTATTAGAGTAAATGACTTTATGTTCTTTATTTATTATGTTATTCAGCATCAAATTTATTTCAATCATTATTGAAAATTTGTTATAGTATAAATGAGTTTAGCTTTGGGAAAATGGTTCAGTTATGATTTTATTTTAGATATGGATTGAATGAGTTCAGTTTCGGAAATTTGTGATTGAAATGGGATTTGCATTAAAAAATACAACTTTATGTTTTAAATTGTGATGGGCATAAAAAAAATTATTAAATATTGGAATTAACTTTGAATGGAATTGTATTATGATTTATGCTCACAAAAAGGACAAAGAGATTTATGATATTATTTTATATCTCACCATAAATGCTTGACTAGGTTATTAACCGTCTCTCTCATTTGTTGAGGAGACAATGGAGTTAGCTTTGTTTTGTTTTGAATACCATGGTATGTGCACAGGCTTAGATTCTCCTCTTATTAGAGGTTAGATCTAAGTTTTTTATTGGCCCTTTCGGAATTTTCATTATTGTGTTGTGTACTGTGCACGATGATTCGACCTCCCCGACCGAAGGGAGTTAGAATCGCCCCGAAAATGGCCCTTACGGATTAATCTTGCATAGTTAATGAGATAAAGAATGTGTTTTGAATAGTAAGAATTGTGATTTATGCATAATTGATTTTATTGGAATTAAGATTTATTTCCATAAATTACTGGAATTACTTTAAATGTTCAGTTATGATTTGATAAATTGAAATTCTTGAGCAAAGTCATTTTAAAAAATAATTTATTTTATTGGCAACGAATATTTTGATTTTTGAAATTTTGATTGAATTTCAAGATTTCCAAATTCTTCGCTAAAATTTTGGTAAGACATTGTATATTATGTTTTAAATTATGATTGTGCATCACTGAGTTCACCACTCAATAATAGTTTTATATGCTGTCGCAGGTGAAAGTAAAGATAGAGCAGCTGAGTGAGATTTCCGGTAGCTGCACCTTGAAGACTCATTGGGATTAGCTTCGGGTATATTACAGGTATACCGTTTTACATTAGATTTTGATGTATGTATGTAATTATATTTATGTAAATTATTTGAGCAGTTGTACAAGAACTTTTATAATATTATTTTTGGTATATAATTAAAATGCAAATTATTGTAATATTCAAATTTATATATGAGTTTTGTAATTAATATAAATAATTAAATTTTGGTATTTTGTGAATGAGAAATTATTCTTTTTTTAAAATGAGATGCTTCGAATTGCGATTGATTTTCAGTTGAGCTTCTTGTATGAGATTGTGAGATGAAATGGATTTGTATTGGAGCTATGGTTGAGTAAAAATATTGGAAGTGTATTTCTTTTCAGGTTTTGAAGAACTGTTTTATCAAAATACAGCCGGTACTCTGCCGCAATTTTTGTAAAAATTGCGATAGTTTTAAATATCCAAAAATTTGATTTGTTACTTAATGTCAATTAAAAGTTTTTAATATTTGTGAAAAAAATTTACCCACTAGCTTAAAATGAATAGAAATTATTTTAAAATCCCTTGCAGTATATTTAATGGGTTACTGGTAGGCGAAATACGGTAATTCGTTTAGTGTACTACGGGATCATGTTATGCCTTATGAAGGAGTAGGGTGTGACAGGAACAGTTCATCTGTAATTGGCCAAAGGTTCAAATTAGCCCCTGAAGTATACTCAAAATTACAATTAAGTCCTTAAAGAAAGTTTTGGCTCAATTGGGTCCCTTAAGTTTTTAACATTAATATATAACGACTGAAAGTATTAAAAATCATGCAAATTGAACCAAATTTGGGTCATGTGAGTCGACATTAACCACCATTAAATTAGCATCTCTATATTAAAAGAGAATAAGAACAATAAAAATTTATATGCATGAGATGGAGATGCCATTCAACAATATGGATGATCTACTAGTTAAAGTGCCCTTGAAGATGGAGATGTTACTAAGTCCTCTAAAAGGCATGGAAATGATGGACCACATGGTGGTTACCACAATAATGGTTATCATTGTGGTTTCACTAATGGCGAAGTTGGTGATGGAGACTACCCACATCGATAATTTGAACGTCACAATGGGCCTTAGATGTGAAAATGTGATCAAATGAGAGGTTGAACCTCATTCCATTTCCTCGACTTTAAATTTTCACAGTTTTTTTTGCACCTCTCACATCCCATAGATCAAAGCAATATCATGTACTCACCATACTAAAACTCACACAACAAATATGGAATGCCAAGAACATGATGTGTGCTGTTGATCATTGCCATGGTAGATATCTCACAGCATTAGCAATGTTTCATGCAAGATGAACACATAGGAAGTTGATGAGCAGATAATCAATGTCCAAAATAAGAACTCATCCTACTTCGCTGAATGAATCCCCACATCAATGTCAAATCCACTGTTCATGACATCCCTCTAGCGGGCTTGAAGATAGGCTCCACTTTTATTGGCAACTTCACATCAGTCCAAGAGATTTTCATAAGGGCTAGTGAACAGTTTGAGAAAAGTATTAGAATTTAACTAAGAGTAGGAAATGAATTGAATGAATCTTTATTTCTCTAATATAAAAACTTATATACATGAAAGAGTCAATATAACAACCAATAACTAAATGCCACATCAACTAATAAGCTAACCTTTTACCATAATAGCTAACAAATTAATAACAAAATTCCCACCTTTGTTATGCTCTATTTTCTGCCATATTCTAAATAACTTATATCTATCATTCCCACCTCAAGATGAAGAAGGGTTGAGATTAACCAATCTCATCTTGGAAAGAAAGCAATAAAAAATCAGGGAGGTTAAAGGTTTTGTAAATAGATTTGTGAGCTATTATTTAGATGAGACATGAGAAGTCTAAAAAAACCCAGTGAGAACTTGCTAGCAAACAAGATGATAGTCGATGTCCAAATGCTTTGTTCGCTCATGGAACATAGGATTTTCTGGAATGTGAATCGCTGCCTTATTGTCATAGTTTAATGGAATTAGCAAAGAAAGAGGAACTTGAAACTCCCAAAGTAAGTATGAGAGCCATTGTAATTTGCACACCATGGAGGCCAAGCTGCGGTACTCAACCTCGATAAAGGATTGACTACTAATATTTTATTTTTTCTACTTCCATGATAATAAGGAGAAACCAAGAAAGATACAATATCTAGTGGGTGATTTTTGGGAGATATGACATGGCGCCCAATAAGAATCAGAGAAGGCTGTCAACTAAAGATCATTATGAGTAGGGAAGAA
This sequence comes from Hevea brasiliensis, assembly GCF_030052815.1. Classification (NCBI taxonomy): domain Eukaryota; kingdom Viridiplantae; phylum Streptophyta; class Magnoliopsida; order Malpighiales; family Euphorbiaceae; genus Hevea; species Hevea brasiliensis. Next base: position 13,338,575 of record NC_079499.1, read on the forward strand.
AAGACCTTTGTTAGGTGTACCTTTAAGATAGCAAAGCAAATGGATGGCAACATCCCAGTTTGGTTGTCTTAGAGCATGAAGAAACTGATTGAGGCATTTAACAACATAGGTAATATCCAGATTAGTTAAGCAGAGATAAAGTAATCGCCCCACCATTCATCAATATCTCTCTAGAACGAAAAGTAACATGCCAGTATCATTATCAAGTTTGAGGCCCTTAGTCATGGGATAGTCAGCAGGTTTAGCATCAAGGAGAGCTGCATCCTTGAGAATATCTAGCATATATTTGCGTCGGTCGAGAAAAAGACCAGATGAGGATCTAGCAATTTCAACACCCAAAAAATATTAAGCATGGCCCATATTTTTAATTGTAAACATACAATGAAGAAACTCTTTAACTTTTGTAATATCACCTTTGTGGACACTAGTAGTCAATACGTCATCCACATAAACAAGTAAGGCAAGAAAATCATTATGAGGACCTTTAACAAAGGGGCAATTATTGTGCCGCTTGTTTGAATCCATAATGATGTAACTTGGAAGTAAGTTCCCTGTTCCATTATCATCTCGCTTACTTTAATGCACATAAGCATTTAGTTAACTAGCAAACTTGCCAAGGTTTCGCAGTAAAGTATCCCTCCAGTGGCTGCATGTAGAGTTCTTCATCAATATATCCATGAAGATATGCGTTGTTTGTCTAATTGATGAATTGCCCAGTTACAAGCTATAGCAATAGCGAGCAGCAATCGAACCGTAACTATTTTAGCAACCGAAGAAAAAGAAGCAGTAAAATCAATACCCAAAAGCTAGCTGTATCCTTTAGCCATAATTCTGGCTTTATAACAATCAATAGTCCCGTCTAGATGATATTTTACTTTGTAAACCCATTTTGAATAGATGGCATTTTTGTGTAGAGGCAAATCTGTGAGTTCCCATGTTTTGTTTTCTTTTGGTGCTTTCAATTCTTTATTCATGGCAATGACCCAATTAGGATCTTTCTTAGCTTGAAAATAAGAGGATGGCTCAGGAATTTTAGACACATTAGCAATAAAATTTAGATAACTAGGAGCAAAATAAAGATAATGAAAGTCAAAGGGAGGACAAAAAATACCTTTGTCATATGCAAGAACCATATTAACCTCGGTAGTGACTAAAGTAGGGGATGCAAACAATTCAATAGGTTGGACAGTTGCAATGAAGTCACATAACCAAGTGGGCCAGGATGTAGGTCTAGTACTTCTTTGTATGGGTAAAGAGTATAATGCGTTTGAGGGCTGTTTGTGAATATGAGGTTGGGTTTGGAATTTGACTATGTGGATTTGGAAATTGAAAATGAGGGTTGGGCTAATTATCAGAGGGTGGCATAAAAGAATGATCTAAGATGGATAGGGTAATACAAAATTTGGAATAGATTGGCAAGGCAAATTTCAATAGGGAAAAACATTTTCATGAAATATAACATCACGAGAAATACAAATGGATTGAGTGTCCAAATTATATAGCTTATAAGCTTTATATCCTGGAGGATATCCCAAAAAAAATGCAATGATGAGCCCATTGATCAAACTTGGTTTTTTTGGGAGAAAGATTTGTTACATAGCAAAGAGAACCAAAAACTCTCATTGTAGAGTAGTGTGGTGCTTTATCATTAGGGATTTCATATGATGTCTTCCAACCAAAAATTCATGATGGAACACGATTGATAATGTAGGTTGCTATAACAAATTATTACCTCTAGAACATTAATGGTAGTTTGGATTGAAATATAAGAGCACGAGTAGGAGATGTTTATGTTTGCCTTCAATAATGCCATTCTGTTAAAGAGAATATACACAAGATCATTGATGAACAATTCCTTGAGATTAGAACAAATTTTGATAACTTGAATTTATAAATTATGTGCTGTTGTCACTCCAAATTGTTTGCACTTTGGAATTGTATTAGGTTTGAGAAAAAATGACAAGGTATTGATGGGTCTGTGTTTTATCGTGAAGAAGGAATGTCCAAGTAGATCAACTATAATCATCGATAATGGTGAGCATATAACTAGCAGTAATGATGGAATAAGCTCAATCCAGAGATCAATGTGAATAGGTTGGAAGGAAGAATTGGAGTGGGTTTGGCTAATAGGAAATGGTACTTATTATTGTTTTGAAATCTGGCAGATATCACAAAATGTACAGGGTGGTTTTAGTTTAATTTATGGAATATGAATGACAACTTCTTATAGGACATGACCCAACTTATAGTGTCAAATTAGAAAACCATCAGCATCATCTTTATTTTATTTCCGTCATAGAAGTACAAGAGGTGTTACAGGTTGCATTATTACATGTAAGATAACTAGTGGATTGGGTGGTACAAAAATCAGTATTGAAGGAGTTTTTATCTAACCTATACAAACCTCTTTGTATTTGCCCAACAACAAGCATATCCTTTATAATATCCTCACTTTAGCTAGTCCATACAGTCTACTGTTTAGGCGACCAATGTCAGTCTGGGCAGCTAGAATGTTTGAAATTATAAATAGACAAGAGTGAGGAGTTATAAATAAACCAAATAATGCTCATAAAAATCAAGAAAAATTTTTAGGAACAAAATACACTAAGGTTAAACGAGCCAAAACCCTAGTGATGAGTAACCCGAAAGGGAAGTGACGGTGAAGGCCGTTAGCAACCCTAGACCCGGGGAAAACTTCATGAAATAATTTTTGAGACCTCAGGGAAGGATTATTGGGGTTCTAATGACAATAAAATGTTAAGAAAATACAAGAAAAATTTAATCAATTAGTACACACAATTTTAGCTCGTTAAGCCAAACGGAGGGCATTTTGGTCATTTTCAGAGATGATTTTTGACCAACTTGTCCATTTAAATAAGTGAATTATATGACATAAAACATGAACAAACATTGATGAAAAATTTATTAAAAATAAGTAAAAGAAGTAAGAAAAAAAATGAAGTAAAATGAAATAAAAGACAAATAATGACATAAGCATGACCTCATTAAAAATTCTTCCACCAATCAAAATTGAGTAAACATTTTATAAGGGATAAGGAAGACAAAAAAATCACTTCATCTTCCTCTTCCTTCCATGGCAGCCGAAACCTCTTCCTAAGCATTCCACCATTTTTTTTTTCTTTCAAACTTGAGTATTTCAAGCTTTTCACCATAAAAGCTATATTTGTCTTCACAAAAAAAATTCACTACACCTTGGGCAAGCTAAAATAACAAAAAGAAGTAGAAAGGAGAAACTTTTACAAGTTTGAGATTACTCCATTAAAGGTTACTGACTTAACTTGCTTTTCTCTTTCAATTTATGTTGAAGGAGTGTGAATGAGTGTAAATTTACCAAGAAATTTAATAAATACCATGTGTATGCCCATCCCACATTTTTGGCAGCCTTGGATGTGGTAAGGTTTTGATGATTTCATGGAGCTAAAATGGTAGTATGGCTACCCTTAGTATTAATCTCTTAAGTGGAGTAATGAAATGCAAGTTAAAATGCATGGTTTGAGATAGTTGAGTTAGGGTTTGGGATGAAATTGAGACTTTGATCATGTAATGGTGAAAGTAGGTTTTAATGGTCAATTAGTGACCATTTGGTTATGTATGAATAAGAAATGAAGTGGTTGGTTTAGTGGGAATTGAAGTTGGTGAGGCTGTCCTTGGTGACCTGCAGGACTGGGCATGAGTCCAGCAGGTTTGGGCAGCAATAACTGGAGTTGTAGAGGTTCAATTAGTGCAAGGCAAATTGGATATGAAATTAGACACATAATGGCACAACTTTGGTGAAGAAACCATGCCCAGAAAACCAAACCAAGTTGACCTAAAGATTGCCCTAATCTGGGTAACCTGCATTCTGCTTGGGCAAAATAACCAAATGAACAATGTTTATTCATTTGGTCATAACTCAGTGTAGAAAGGTCCAATTGACCTGAAATTTTACCAAAAAATATTTGAGACATATACCTACAACTTTCATGAAGAAACCTAACCCAAATTTTGACCATAACATGTTCAAAAGGTGACCTGCAGCCACTGCCCCAAACACTATAGATTTGGTCAGTCCAGAAAATCTGGGAAGTTGGCAATCCGGCCAGTTATGGTGTTTAGGCAATAACTTCAGCTACAAAACTCCAAATACAGTGATTCAAAAAAGGAAATGTAACTAGACACAATAAGGAACAACTTTCCTGTTGACAACTTTGCCAAATTCCCACTGTAAAAATGACTAATGGAATAGTAAATACAAAGCTTGAAATCTGAAAATTTTAAATAATTAACATTAAGCTTAGAAATGGTATTAGCAACCAATACCAACAATTTTAAAATGCAGAATGTGGTATGTTGGGAGTATTAAAACCAATGTACCTATTGTCTATACAAAAGTCAACATTTTAATTGACTAATGAAATAAATAGAAACATCTAAACTTAAACTTCAAGAATTGTACAATTTAAAAGTGTGACATGCCTTAGAACACCTAGTAAGATTGGTTTGGATAGGTTGGCATGCCAATAGGGTTCTGTTAGTAGTACTGCATATGGCTTCATGCCATTCTGTGTTTTATGGCCTCACGTGCCATTCTGTAATAAAATAGCCTTTGGCTATGTTAATTGAGTATTTATACTTGAATCTTATCCCTGATGATTATTACAGCTTATTAGCTATTTTGTTGCGCACCGGGAGACACAATGTGACCGATAGTGTGATGGTCCGAGGTACTTAGTACCCAGTGCCAGTTTACCCATTTATTCAGTCCAATCGACTAGTAGGGGTTACTTGGATAATGATAATGAATCTTATAAAATTTTAATCGAATAATACTGCAATAAATGTCAGAAATTAAGTCTACCAAAAATGTAAATATATATTCTGCATATTTATATTATTTTAGTTATTTTATTTTATATTGTCACCACTAAGCAGAATTATTTAGCGCGTCGCTTTTGCCACGCATAGGTACTGAAGATATAGCTGGGGAGTCCAGCAGACCTCATACAGGGTGAGCTTTCAGATCTGCACACGGAGTCCAGAGTTACCTCACATTTGCAGTGTATTTGGCAGGACATTAGGCCACTTTTGGTATTTTGTAAACTTCTGTAATGAATATTATAAACTCATGTAATTATGCTTTTGATGTAATTATCTATGAACTATGTTCAGTAATAAATGTGAGCATTTCTCATTGAATTGAGTGTGATATGAAATGAATTGAATTTTGAGATACTGAAGTGATTTGAGAAATTGTTGAAAATATGTTGATGGTTGACTGAGATTGAAATTATGATTATATTGGAAGTGTTTTTAACAGATTTAAAAGAACTGTTTTTCCAATTTACAGCCATCACTCTGCCAGATTTTCTATAAAATTTGTAAAAATTTTATATTAATAAAAAATTGTAAATAAATAAGTAAAAAGGGTAAATTGAATTGAAATATGATTTGGTGCTTCGGCACACTGTGTGGCATATCTTACTCGGCTACACTATAGACGGGTAAGCAGTGTCACATTTAGTGATATCAGAGCATCGGTTTGGGCGTTTCTGAACCTAGATAGAGTGCATACCATTGCATTGCATTTGTAAGTGTTGAGGTGACACTGATGCAGATCTGTTTGTTTTCTTATTTTGATTAGGATATGGATCCTGCTTCTCAAAGAGCAGTTGATGAAGAGGTGGAGAGTCGTGCTCCACCAAGGGCTGAATCTGGGGGTAAGGGAGAATCTGCTCCACCAGCAGCTGAGGCACCTACCCAAACTCAGTTTGCACTATTTCAACAAATGACCAAGTTTTATCGGCAAATGATGGGGGCAATTCCACCACCATAACCACAGCCACAACCTCCACCAGCACCACAGAAGTCCCATTTAGAGAAACTGCGAAAACATGAGGCTGTGGATTTCTTCGAAAAGAAGGATGATGACCCTATGACAGCGGAAAACTGGTTGGATAGAACAATCAGAGTGCTGAAACAGCTTCATTGCACCCCCGAGCAGAATCTGGAGGGTGTTGTGTCCCTACTTTAAGATGATGCATACCAGTGGTGGGACACAGTAACCAGTGAGGTGCAACCAGATCAAATTACCTGGGTTCCTAACAGAGTTCAGGAAGAAGTATGTCAGTAAGGTGTATTTAGAAGAGAGAAGAAGAAAATTTATCAGTCTGAGACAGAGGCAACTATCAGTGGTAGAGTATGAGCGAGAATTTGTCAGACTGAGCCGGTATGGGAGGGAGATAGTCCCTACAGAGGCAGAGAGGTGCAGAAGGTTTGAAGAAGGGCTCAATAACAATATCAAAGTCATGATAACAGCATTGGAGATCACAGATTTTGCCAAATTAGTAGATGCTGCATCGAAAGTAGAAAGGGTCTGAATAAATGAGCAAACTAGAAGGGAAAGACAGCAAAAGAGGGGTCTAGGTCAATCTAGTTTATTTTCTACTCCCAGTAAGAAGAGTAAAGGTCCTCCTACTCAGGGTTCAGGACAACTACAAGGTCAGGGTCAGTCCCAGGGGCCCAGACCATAGTTCACACCTAGGAGAGGCCAGTCCACACTATCAGTGGGAAGCTCTCTAGGGACGGTGTTCAGGGGACCATCCCCAGCATCTTCTGTCTGTCCATACTGCTAGAAGTGGCACAAGAGGGACTATTGGCGAGTGACTGGTGCATGCTTACAGTGTGGATCTATAGAACATCAGATCAAGAATTGTCCGAAGAGGACTACTACAGCTGCTCCAACACAAGCTGACAGACCTGCTCCTGCACCACAAAGGGGTAGGAAGCCCAGTAAATCTGAGGTAGATGGTCCATCACTGAGGCCTGCATCTGAATAAGTTGAGAGGCCAGAGGCCAGAGTACCTGCCGGGGCCTATGCCATCAGAGCTCAAGAGGAGCAAAATGCCCTGGACATCATCAGGGGTACATTCTCTCTCTACAACACTTCTATGCATGCATTGGTGGAACCATGATCCACTCATTCATACATCTGCATCAAACTACCCCTAGAGAAAGGAGTTTCAGTAGAGGAGAGTGATCAAGATATTCTGATCACAAATCCACTAGGCCACAGTGTGGTAATGAATAAAGTGTACAAAGATTACCTGTTGAGGATTCAAGAGTATGAATTCTCGGCAGACCTAATTGAATTGCCCTTCCACGAGTTTGACGTGATTTTGGGAATGGACTGGTTATCACGTCATCAGGCAATAGTTGATTGCAAACTGAAGAGGATTTCTCTGAAAACTTCTGAGGGTAATGAGATTATTGTTGTGGGTGAAAGCATAGATTTCCTGTCCAATGTTATCTCAGCCACAGTTGCAAGAAGATTGATGAGAAAAGGCTGTGAAGCTTACCTAGCACATGTGGTTGATACTAAGCAGGCTAAGCCGAATTTGTGTGATATACCCACAGTAAGAGACTTTCTAGATGTGTTTCCTGAAGAATTGCCTGGTTTACCACCAGAAAGGGAAGTCGAGTTTGCTATTGAGATAATGCTAGGTACAACACCAATTTCTATTGCTTCTTATAGGATGGCACCCACTGAATTGAGAGAGTTGAAAATTCAATTACAAGAGTTGCTTGATAAGGGGTTTATACGCCCTAGTGTGTCAACATGGGGAGCTCCAGTAGTGTTTGTGAAGAAGAACGATGGAACCTTGAGATTGTGTATTGATTACCGGCAGTTGAACAAAGTAACTGTGAAGAATAAATATCCGTTACCCAGCATTGATGATCTGTTTGATCAGTTGAAGGGAGCCGGTGTATTTTCAAAAATTGATCTCAGATCAGGGTATCATCAGTTCAGGGTAAAGGATGCAGATGTGTCAAAAACTGCATTCAGAACCCGGTATGGGCATTATGAATTTCTAGTGATGCCGTTTGGGTTAACAAATGCACCAGCAGGATTTATGGACCTTATGAACCGTATCTTTCATCCATATTTAGATCGGTTTGTAGTGGTCTTTATTGATGATATTCTGGTGTATTCCAAGATCAGGGAAGAACATGATGAACATTTGAGGATTGTTCTGCAAACCCTGCTAGAAAAGAAGCTATATGCTAAGTTGTCCAAGTGTGACTTCTGGATGAGTGAAATCTCCTTTCTTGGACACATAGTATCAGCTGAGGGGATTAGAGTGGATCCCAAAAAGATAGAAGCAGTGATGGAATGGAAGCCTCCCAGAAATACAACTGAGGTCAGAAGTTTCTTGGGGCTAGCTGGGTATTATAGAAGATTTGTGAAGGGGTTCTCTCTTATAGCTACTCCAATGACCAAGTTGTTGCACAAGAATGTGAAATTTGGCTGGAATGATAAGTGCCAAGCCAGATTTGAGAGGCTAAAGGCTATGTTGACAGAAGCACCAGTGTTAACACAGCCAGTGTCGGGAAAGACTTTGTGGTCTACAGTGATGCCTCACATAATGGGTTAGGGTGTGTATTAATGCAAGAGGGGAAAGTGATTGCCTATGCTTCCAGGCAGTTAAGGCCACATGAACAGAACTACCCTACTCATGATTTGGAGTTAGCAGCAATTATCTTCGCACTGAAGATATGGAGGCATTATTTATATAGTGAAAAATGCTACATCTATACAGACCACAAGAGTCTAAAATATTTGCCAACCTAGAAGGAGCTCAATCTTAGACAGAGGCGATGGATTGAGTTCCTAAAGGACTATGATTGTGTGATAGATTACCATCCTGGGAAGGCAAATGTAGTTGCTGATGCCTTGAGTAGAAAATCCATCACAGCTTTAAGATCACTAAATGCCCATCTGTCCTTAGCTCAAGATGGAGCTATTTTGGCTGAGTTACAAGTGAGGCCATACCTACTACAATTGATACAAGATGGGCAGAAGGCACATGAAAAATTAATGGCTATTGTGGGCAAAATTTCAAAGGAAAAGGAAACTGATTATGAGGTGAAAGCAGATGGGTGTCTGTACTACAGAGGATGAGTGTGTGTACCAGATGATAAGGAGCTGAAGACTAGTATTCTGAAAGAAGCACACACTAGTGTTTATGCTATGCACCCGAGAAGCACAAAAATATATAATGATTTGAAGCCTCATTATTAGTGGCTTGGTATGAAGAATGATATAGCTGACTATGTGACTAAGTGTTTGACATGTCAGCAAGTTAATGCAGAACATCAAATTCCATCAGGATTGCTACAGCATATAAGCATACCTGAATGGAAATGGGACCAGGCCACTATGGATTTTTTAGTGGTCTACCTCTCACCCAAAGGAAGCATGATGCAGTGTGGGTGATAGTGGATAGATTGACGAAGTCAGCATATTTTCTGCCAGTTCGGACTGATTACTAACTGGAGAAACTAGCAGAATTGTATATCAGTGAGATAGTTAGACTGCATGGAATCCCACTTTCCATCATCTCTGATCGAGACCCAAGGTTTACATCGAGATTCTGGAAAGAGTTGCAAGAAGCCTTGGGCACACAACTCCATTTTAGCACGGCCTTTCATTCTCAGACGGATGGACAGTCAGAACGAGTAATCCAGGTAAACCTAGAACCTAATTGAATTTTCACAATTTACAAATTGAAATGATAGTAACAATGTGAATTATGTAATAGATCCTGGAGGATATGATGAGGAGTTGTGTCAATGAGTTTGAGGGGAGTTGGGATAGATATCTCCCACTGGCAAAATTTGCATATAATAATAGCTACCAAGCTAGCATTCAAATGGCCCCGTATGAAGCACTATATGGAAGGAAGTGTAGAACCCCAGTATGTTGGACTGAATTGGGTGAAGATAAGCTGGTAGGACCAGACCTGGTGAAACAGACTGAGGAGAAAGTGAAAATAATCAAAGCAAATTTGAAGGTTGCCTCAGATAGACAGAAATCTTATGCTGACTTAAAAAGAAAAGAGATAGAGTATGCAGTTGGCGATAAAGTGTTTCTCAAAGTCTTACCGTGGAAGAAAGTACTGCAGTTTGGAAGAAAGGGTAAGTTAAGCCCTAGGTTCATTGGCCCATATGAATTCATTGAACGTGTGGGACCAGTGGCCTATCGGCTAGCTTTACCACCAGAACTGGATAAGATCCATAATGTATTCCATGTTTCTATGTTAAGAAGATATCGCTCAGATCTTTCACATGTCATCTCCATGGAAGAGATTGAAATCCAACCGGACTTGACATATGCAGAAGAACCCATACGGATCTTGGCTCGGGAAGTGAAGGAACTGAGAAATAAACAAATTCCACTAGTAAAGGTAATTTGGAGGCACCATAATACCGAAGAGGCAACTTGGGAAAGTGAAGAGATAATGAGGCAACAGTTTCCTCAACTGTTTGTATCAGGTAAATTTCGAGGACGAAATTTTTATTAGAGGGGAAGAGTTGTAATATCCTCACTTTAGTTAGTCCATACAGTCTACTGTTTAGGCGACCAATGTCAGTCTAGGCAGCTAGAATGTTTGAAATTATAAATAGACTAGAGTGAGGAGTTATAAATAAACCAAATAATGCTCATAAAAATCAAGAAAAATTTTTAGGAATGAAATACACTAAGGTTAAACGAGCCGAAACCCTAGTGATGAGTAACCCGAAGGAGAAGTGACGGTGAAGGCCATTAGCAACCCTAGACCTGGGGAAAACTTCATGAAATAATTTTTGGGACCTCAGGGAAGGATTATTGGGGTTCCAATGACAATAAAATGTTAAGAAAACGCAATGAAAATTTAATCAATCGGTACACACAATTTTAGCTCGTTAAGCCAAACGGAGGGCATTTTGGTCATTTTGTCTTCAGAGATGATTTTTTACCAACTTGTCCATTTAAGTAAGTGAATTATATGACATAAAACATGAACAAACATTGATGAAAAATTTATTAAAATTAAGTAAGAAAAAAAAATGAAGTAAAATGAAATAAAAGACAAATAATGACAAAAGCATGACCTCATTAAAAATTCTTCCACCAATCAAAATTGAGTAAGCATTTTATAAGGGATAAGGAAGACAGAAAAATCACTTCATCTTTCTCTTCCTTCCATGGCAGCTGAAACCTCTTCCTAAGCATTCCACCATTTTTTTTTCTTTCAAACTTGAGTATTTCAAGCTTTTCACCATAAAAGCTATAATTGTCTTCACAAAAAAAAATTCACTACACCTTGGGCAAGCTAAAGATAACAAAAAGAAGTAGAAAGGAGGAACTTTTACAAGTTTGAGATTACTCCATTAAAGGTTAGTGACTTAGCTTGCTTTTCTCTTTCAATTTATGTTGAAGGAGTGTGAATGAGTGTAAATTTACCAAGAAATTTAATGAATACCATGTGTATGCCCATCCCACATTTTCAGTAGCCTTGGATGTGGTAAGGTTTTGATGATTTTCATGGAGCTAAAATGGTAGTATGGCTGCCCTTAGTATTAATCTCTTAAGTGGAGTAATGAAATGCAAGTTAAAATGCATGGTTTGAGATAATTGAGTTAGGGTTTGGGATGAAATTGAGACTTTGATCATGTCATGGTGAAAGTAGGTTTTAATGGTCAATTAGTGACCATTTGGTTATGTATGAATAAGAAATGAAGTGGTTGGTATAGTGGGAATTGAAGTTGGTGTGGCTGTCCTTGGTGACCTGCAGGACTGGACATGAGTCCAGCAGGTTTGGGCAACAATAACTGGAGTTGTAGAGGTTCAATTAGTGCAAGGCCAATTGGACATGAAATTAAACACATAATGGCACAACTTTGGTGAAGAAACCATGCCCAGAAACCAAACCAAGTTGACCTAAAGATTGCCCTAATCCGAGTGACCTGCATTCTGCCTGGGCAAAATGACTAAATAGATAGTGTTTATTCATTTAGTCATAACTTAGTGTAGAAAGGTCCAATTGACCTGAAATTTTACCAGAAAATAGCTGAGACATAGACCTACAACTTTCATGAAGAAACCTAACCCAAAATTTGATCATAACATATTCAAAAGGTAACCTGCAATCATTGCCCCAAACACTGTCGATTTGGTTAGTCCAGAAAATCTAGGAAGTTGGCAATCCGGCCAGTTATGGTATTTAGGCCATAACTTGAGCTAAAAAACTCCAAATGGAGTGATTCAAAAAAGGAAATATAACTAGACACAATAAGGAACAACTTTCATGTTGACAACTTTGCCAAATTCCCACTACAAAAATGACTAATGGAACAGTAAATACAAAACTTGAAATCTGAAAATTTTAAATAATTAACATTAAGCTTAGAAATGGTATTGGCAACCAATACCATTAATTTTAGAATGCAAAATATGGTATGTTGGGAGTATTAAAACCAATGTACCTATTGTCTATGCAAAAGTCAACATTTTAGTTGACTAATGAAATGAATAGTAACATCTAAACTTAAATTTCAAAAATTGTACAATTTAAAAGTGTAACATGCCCTAGTACACCTAGCAAGATTGGTTTAGATAGGTTGGCATGCCAATAGGATTCTGTTAACAGTACTACATATGGCTTCATGCCATTCTGTGTTTTATGGCCTCACGTGCCATTCTGTGATAAAATAGCCTTTGGCTATGTTAATTGAGTATTTATACTTGAATCTTATCCCTGATGATTATTACAGCTTATTAGCCGCTTACATTTGCAACAGAGACACAATGTGACCGATGGTGTGATGGTCTGAGGTACTTAGTACCCAGTGCCAGTTTACCCGTTTATCCAGTCCAGTCGACTAGTAAGGGTTACTTGGGTAATGATAATGAATCTTATAAAATTTTAATCGAATAATACTGCAATAAATGTTAGAAATTAAGTCTACCAAAAATGTAAACATACATTCTGCATATTTTTATTATTTTAGTTATTTTATTTTATATTGTCACCACTAAGCAGAATTATTTAGCGCGTTGCTTTTGCCATGCGCAGGTACTGGAGACATAGCTGGGGAGTCCAGCAGATCTCATACAGGGTGAGCTTTCAGATCTGCACACGGAGTCTAGAGTCACCTCACATTTCCAGTGTATTTGGTAGGATATTAGGCCACTTTTGGTATTTTGATATTTTGTATTTTGTAAACTTCTGTAATGAATATTATAAACTCATGTAATTATGCTTTTGATGTAATTATCTATGAACTATGTTCAGTAATAAATGTGAGCATTTCTCATTGAATTGAGTGTGATATGAAATGAATTGAATTTTGAGATACAGAAATGATTTGAGAAATTATTGAAAATATGTTGGTGGTTGACTGAGATTGAAATTATGATTATATTGGAAGTGTTTTTAACAGATTCAGAACAACTGTTTTTCCAATTTACAACCGGCACTCTGTCAGATTTTCTATAAAATTTGTGAAAAATTCAGATTAATAAAAAATTGTAAATAAATAAGTAAAAAGGGTAAATTGAATTGAAATATGATTTGTTGCTCCGGCACACTGTGTGGCATATCTTGCTCGGCTACACTGTAGACGGGTAAGGGGTGTCATATCCTTAGTCGATAGGTCCTACAAAAAACAATGGTTAGGGTGGAAAATCACACAAATGTTTAATAAAGAAGCTAGTTGACTGATGGATAATAGGTTATGTTTAAAAGAAGAGATATGTAGTACATCAATGAGTTGTATTGGGATATAAACAAATAGTACCCATATGATAGACATTTTTAATTGTACCATCGGGAAGATAAACTAGTGAGGTAGTGGTTAATTTTCAGTGGGTAATGAAAGAATTCAAATTACTTATCTTATGTGATATTGCTCCTGTGTCAATTATCCAAGAGTCTCTTCTTGTATTTGCAATACAATTAAAATTACTATTACCTATAAAACCTAAAAAGTTTGCATGATTTGCCTTAGCCGTAGACTTGCCTTTCGTCATGTATTTCACAATTTCTTGCTGCACCATGATTGCAAAGTTTGCACTTCAACTAGAGTTAATATTATTTGTTTGTGGATTATTGCCATCATCCAATGGAGAGTCTTGGGATTGAGCTACACATGCCTGAGACTTATTTTTCTTCTTTTTCATTTCTTGAAACCACTCAAGATAACTATGTAATTTGAAACACATGTCTTTCACATGACTAGTTTTGTTGCAATAGTCACAATATCAGTTTTCTTTCTTAATTCCATCATCTTTCTTAAACTTTCCCTTCTTGCCTCCTTCTTGCTAGAACTTCCCTTTGCCATCATTACTGCTTGGTTTTTAATTTCCACTCTATCACTATAAACTTGCCTTTGTTTTTCAATCTATAGAGGCATTGAGTATGCCTTACTAATGCTAGGCAAAGGATCTGTTACTAACACTTGATTACGAACATGATCATAATTATCTCCCAGTCCCATTAAGAATTGCATTAGCTCATCATCATTTTCCAATTCAACAATAGCCTTCAGGAGATCAAAGGTACATCCACCACATGTACAAATAGGGAAAGTTTTCAAGCATGCCATTTCATCCCATAACCTTTTGAGTTTAGTGAAGTAAACCATAAGTGGTATATTACCTTGTGTGAAAGCACTTATTTCCCTTTTGAGGTAGAGTAGTGGACCATTGCTCTCACCAAATCTTTGCTACAATTCATCCCATAACTGCTTCACAGTTGTTACATAAAAGAGGCTTCTACCAGTTCTTTAGAAATAGCATTAATGATCTAAGAAATGACCATGCAATAAACTCGCTTCCACTTCACAAAGTTTGGCGAGTTTTCTATAGGTTTCACTACTTCGCCATTGATAAAACCAAGTTTGTCTTTGGATTGTAAAGCAATTAACATCGATCGACTCTAAGTCAGATAATTTATGCCATTAAGTTGAGCACTCACTAGTATCATGTAACGGTCAGGCTCTAACCACTAGAAGAATTGTCTGTTTTGGCCGTAAGCCTCATGGTTTTGTCCCATAGGTAGAATGGAGAACTTCCTAGGAGGTCACCCATCCTAGGATTTCTCTCAAGCGAGCACGCTTAACCTTAGAGTTTTTCCAACTCTCCAGGCCATTCCACCAAAAGGCACCTCTAGTGATTAGTTCCCCCATTTTATATATCATTACCGTGTCCTCCCATTCCGATGTGGGACATGTTTCCTTGTCTTTCAAAGGAGCTTTACGCCATGTCTAGCCTAAACTGGGCTCCTCAACCCCTTAAGCTTCGAGCGTCCTCACTCTCACACCGTACTGAGGGAGTGTCCGACTTTGATACCAATTATAATGGTCAGGCTGCAACCACTAGAAAAATTGTCCACTTTGGCCGTAAGCCTCATAGTTTTGTCCCATAGGTGGAATAGAGAACTTCCCAGGAGGTCACCCATCTTAGGATTTCTCTCAAGCAAGCACGCTTAACCCTGGAGTTTTTTCAACTCTCCAGGTCATTCCACCAAAATGCGTCTCTAGTGATTAGTTCTTCCATTTTATATATCATTACCTTGTCCTCTCACTCCGATGTGGGACATGTTTCCTTGTCTTTCAAAGGAGCTTTATGCCACGTCCAGCCTAAGCCGGGCTCAACGAGAAGTTATTGTAAAGACAGCTAGTAGCCCTAAACCCGAGGAAAATTCTATGAAATAATTTTAGGGACTCCAGAGAAGAGTCATCGAGGTTTCAATGGCATTAGAATGCCAAGAAAATGCTTAGAAAATTTTATCAATTGGTACAGACAATTTCAGTCCGTTAAGCCAAACGGAGAGCATTTTGGTCATTCACCTTTAAAGATGATTTTTGACTAACTTGTCTAATTAAGTAAATAAATTATATAACATAAAATATGAATAAATATTGCTAAAAATTTATTTAAAAATGAGTAGAAATAAAAAAGAAAGAAAAAAAATAAAAGAAAGTTTAATTATTACATCATGCTTAAGTAAGCATGGTGTAATTAAAAGCCTTCCACCAATCATATTACAACAAACACTTATAAACCCAATTAAAAAGAGATAAATGAGACAAAAATGAAAAACAAAAATCTGCTTCTTCTTCCCCATACATCAGCCGATCCTCTCTCTCCCTAGAAACCTCCATTGAAGCCTTCATCCCAAGCTTGATTCCCACTTAATTTCACCATAAATCCACTCACTCCCTTCACTAAAACTCTTCCTTGCACCTTTTATAACCCCTAGGCAGCAAAAAGAAAAGGAAAAGGGGAAGAATTAGAGCTCTTGAAAAGCTCTTAAGTGAGGTTAGTGCCTTATTTTTCTCTCTTACATCTTTTTTTCTTATTAAAACAATAAATTAAGTAATAAGTTGAAAAAAAAATTGAAGCAAATTATACATGTTAGGTTTTCTTTAAATTTCGGCAGCCATGAACTTCCTTGAGTTTGATGGCTTTTAATGGACTTAAAATGATGTAGGGATGTCCCTTGATATATATAAGTGAATTAAAAACTTTAGTTGTATGTATAATGCAATATTTGAGAAATTAGGGACTCAGGTTTTATGAAAAATTAGGGTTTAATTCTTGTGACAGTGCATGAACATTTTAATGGTAAATTAGTGACCATTTAGTAAGACTTAACCATAATTGAAGTGAATTAGGGCATTGGAGTTGATTTGGTATACTACCCTTAAGGTGCCAGAATCACTGGACTTGAGTCCAGTGTGGTTGGACGGTAATAACTGAATTTGTAGAACTCCAATTGGTGCAAGGCCAATTGAAGGTTAAATTAGACACATAATGCAACATTTTTTGTGAAGGAATCCTACCCAGAAAACCAATCTAAGTTAACCTAAAAATTGCCTCAATCTAGGTAACACACAAGCTGTCCCTGGAAAATGACCAAATAAACAATATTTATTCAAATGGTCATAACTCAGTGTAGAAATGTCTAATTGACCTGAATTTTATATCAATGTAAATCTTACACAATTTAGAATAACTTTCATGAAGAATACCAACCCAAATTTTGATCATAACCTAACATAATTATCCACAAAAGTCAGACATCAAAACTGCCAGAACCAAATTGGTGCCCAGAAATTCTGGGAATTGGCAATCTGACTAGTTGTGGTATTTAAGCCATAACTAGAGCTACAAAACTCCAAATGGAGTGATTCAAAAAGAAAATTAAACTAGAGATATAAAGGAACAACTCTCATGAAGAAAGTTAGGTCAAATTTTCATTGTAGCAAGGTCCAATAGAACAGTAAACATGGACCTTAAAATCTGAAAATTTGAAATAACACTCAAAAGGTTATGAATTGAGTTTGGGAACTAATGCCAACAAAAATAAAGTTTAAAATGTGGTATCTTGGTGAACTTAGACTTAACAAATCTATTAGGTATTAAAAAGTCAACATTTGTGTGGGAATAGTTAAGTGAACAGTGAGCTCTAAACCAAAAATATAAGTAATTAAATAATTAACTGTATAAAATGCCCTAGTATGCCTAGAATGATTGGTTTGGATAGGTTGGCATGCCAATAGGGTTTTGATAGCAGTACTGCATATGACATTATGCCATTCTATAATTTATGGCTCTTGTGGCCATTTTGTGATATGATGGCTTATAGCCAGTTTGATATTCTTGATTTACTGGGCCTTGTGCCCGATGATTACTACAGCTTATTAGTTGTTCTGTTGCACACCTGAAGACACTTTGTGACTTATGGTGTGATGACCCAAGGTACTTGGTACTCAATGCCAATTTATCCGTTTATCCAGTCCGAAAAATTGTATAGGTTACTTGGGTAATTACATTAAGCCTTAATAAATTATTATGAAATAATAAACATAGAAGTATTAAATTAATAATAATATTAATAGTTACCTAAAATTTCAGTCTGCACATAATCATAACATAAATTCTGCATATTTAATTATTTTAGTTTATTTTTATTTATTATTGGCACCACTAAGCAGTATTGCTTAGCGCGTTGCTTTTGCCACGCGTAAGTACATGAGTTACAGAGAGAGATCCCAGCAGACCCCAGACTAGGAGAGAGTCCCGATTTGTATAGAGTCAGAGTCACCTCTCATCTGCAGTGCATCATTGGTAGAACCCTTAGGTTCCTTTTTGGATTTTGTATTTGCATTTTGTAGTAGATATTAGTTTTGATTTGTAAATTATGAATTTATGTACATTGTAAACTTTTTTAATTATTTGTTGATGTAAATATTTTGTAAATTTTTGTTGATTAATAAAATTTGAGTATTTCTTATTAAATTTGAGCTTGAATGTGACATGAACTGAATAAAAATGAAATTGTGGAATTCTGTTGAAAAATTGAGACGATTGAGAATTTGTTGATGATTATTTGGAGTTGTGGACTTGAAAAATATATTAGGAGTGTTCTTTTTCAGGTTCAGAAGAACTGTTTTTCTAAATTATAGCGGGCACTCTGTCGGATTTTCTATAAAATTTGCGGAAACTCCGAATTAAATAAAATTTCAATAAATGACATAAATGGAAAAAATTTCACTTAGTGACTTTTAATAAATATATTAAGAATTAATAAATTGATTTTAAATATGGAATAAGACAAGATAAGGTGCTTTGACACTCTGTGTGACATGCCTTGCTCGGTTGCACTGTAGACGGATGAGGGGTGTCACAAGATTAGCATGGCCCCTGCGCAAGGATGACACGCACAAATCGAGAAATGGTCCAAATTTTTGAGCCTGGCTTAGGCTGGACGTGGCATAAAGCTCCTTTGAAAGATAAGAAAACATGTCCCACATCGGAATGGGAGGACAAGGTAATGATATATAAAATGGATGAACTAATCATTAGAGGCACCTTTTGGTGGAATAGCTTGGAGAGTTGGAAGAACTCCAAGGTTAAGCGTGCTCGCTTGAGAGAAATCCTAGAATGAGTGACATCCTGGGAAGTTCTCCATTCTACCTATGGGACAAAACCATGAGGCTTATAGCGAAAACACATCTTCACTTCGTCTTGTCTCCAAACTCAGTCATCATTGCTACTAGTTACTTAGATCAACCTTCAAGAAGGTAGAATGTAGAGAATAAACTAGATCTAAACTTCTAGCTAAGCAAGGAATTAGAGAAAATAACCACCATTGGCACACAGGTTCATCGCTTTGATACCATGAGAAATGTATGAGAATTTAACAAAGAATAGGAAATGAACTGAATGAATCTTTATTTCTCTAGTACAAGAATTTATATAAGTGATGAAAGAGTCAATGTAATAACGAATAGCTAAATGCCACATCAACTATTGAGCTAACCACCGACCGTAATAGCTAACAAACTAATAACAAAATTCCTGCCTTTGTTATGCACTATTTTCTGTCATATTCTAAATAACTTATTATCTTTCACAATTCACTGCCATGTTCCACAAAAAAGTTTTCTTGCATTGGTATAGTATTGGAGAAGGCTTGGACAAGATGGAGTTCACAAGGGCCAATAGTAACATGATCATGATGCATTAATAAATCTTATATGAGTAAATATTATGAAAGTAATAAGTAAAGTAGCAGTGAAGTGTCATAATGGTGTAGTAAGTACTCCAAGCTTTGGGTTGAACTGGTAGAGGTTGGTCACTTGCGCAGCGAGCAGCAGTGTTCCAACGTCCTTCATCATGGATGGCAGTTTACTCAATAAGTGTGGCGTCCTCTTCACATTCCATGAACCTTTCCTTATGTTAATCTCCTCCTCAGTAGAAAGACGAGAGTGGAGTTACAAATTTTGGCAATGGTCGTAGAGAATATGAGTTAGGCTTCCAGATTAGATAGACAAGCCCACATCCTAGAAGTTAACAGAAGTTAAATGTGTGTTAACTTTGGGCTTCTTTGGTCCATTTAAGAACTTGAGGGACTCAATTGAGTCTGAAATTTTTAAGGGTTTAATTGTAATTTTAGATATACTTTAGGAACTAATTTGAGTCCTTTTCAATTTTAACCAAAATTTTTAATTTTGTTAATATAATTCTCGATCTTTGACATGTGTTTTAATTTTTAATAATTAAATTATTAAATAGGTGAAAATACAGAGCAATTGTTAACATGGCTAACTAATTGGTAATTACTATTAAAGGTTTCTATTTTATTAATGGACTCTATATTTCTGATTAAGAAAAATATTGTGAATTAAAAAATTTAGTTCAACATAAGCAATTTTGAGTACGGAAGATTTAATCACTAGAGTTAAAATTAATGTTGAGATTTGAAGATTAAATTAATGAAATTAAAAATACATGAAAAAGTTTTAGATTTTTTTAGTGATTAGTAATATTGATTTCTACTAAAATAAACCAGAGTTCCAACACAGGTAAAATAAGCCAGATATAGACCATGATATTGCTATTACAGTTATTTAATTGAGTATTGGAATTTTTGTGCAAGTCTAGAGAAACACGTCTGGGTTTCTAACATTTGAAGTGATAGCTTAGTCTTTATTTGGTTCAGTGGTTGAAGACATTTGATACACCAAGTTCGAATCTATACTCTCTAACCCTTCTTTAAAAAAAAAAAAAAAAAAAAAAATCATTTGAAGCTGATATTTACTCGTGGAAGTTGTCATCGAATATCCTGAAATTAGGCCTGCATTTTCTATTAGGATATCTTTGAATCGATGATTTCTCCAGTTTTGACTGGACAAGTGGCTGATTGCTATACTGTGATATATCATGTATACTTCAAGTCCAGCCACGGTTTCGGTTTATTGAGGTTCAGGATATGAATTTAAATCGCTCTCTAAGATACTTCAATGATTCTAATTTCGATTTTAATTTCAATTTCAGTTTATGTTCCAATTGATTAGAATTTGATTAAAGTCAACGGTTTAATTTTTTAAATGAAATAAAATTTATCGTTTGCCTGAAACCGATCTGACTGATGATCTGAATCTGATTCAATCATGGCTCAAATCAATCATTGTTCTAACAAGGTTCGGTCTAATTCCAATTAAATTTAAGCCAATCCGATTCTGATTTAATTCACCATTCGAATCGATCCCAAGCGAGATCTATGCATACTAAGATTTATATGTTCCGCTTGTTAACCTGCTTTTGCTCTAGTTTTTTCAAACCGTTTATTACTAACTTCACATCATGACTAGAATTAAAACTCAAAACCAAATTATGATTTACATAATCATTGCAGCAGCCAATTGATGTCATGTGCAACAAGGTCATCAGGCCAATTGGGTAACCTCACCCCGAAAATGGAAACTGATACTCGAGTAGGAGCGAAAAGTTAATCGGAAGCCACTACATACAATTTTAAAAAGGCTTGGGAAATTAAACAAGTTGATTACGTCATCTTTGGTGTCATTCCATCTCTTTGTAAGGTCCAAAATATATGGTACAGCATACTGAAATCAAGATGAGTAAACATCCAACTAGACCTCCAAATGGTGAAGATGCCCTAGAAGAACTCATTCCCCACAACTGTGACAGGGCAACCTGAAACAGAGGCAATAAATTATATATGAAGTACAGGACAACACCGGATTTCCTGGTCTAGGAAAATAGTGACATTTCTTTTCTCACAGCATTCCCAAAATTGATCATTTTTATATATCAAAATTACATATCCATATATCTGATAGATAATACTTGGAGGAGTACATTTTATCATCTATAGAACATAAATGGGAACCGTTTTCAGTATTAAAAAGAGTTGGGGAAGAAAGCTAGTCCTCTCAATGTGGATTGTTATGAGCTATAGAACATAAGTGGGAACTCAGTTCCAGATGCTAATGTAACTTGCATGCCGAGAGGGAGAGAGAGAGAGAGAGAGAGGGAAAGGCAGACCAAAGAAGTACCTCAATGTACTGGACATTTGCAGCCCTGCTGGTCCTTTCAAGCTGAAATCCACGAGCTAAAAACACCTGGAAAGTAGCAAACATGCTTAGAAACCCATAAAGTGATAAAGAAAAGTCACAAAATTATCAGTGACAAAATAAAATTTTGATGGCATGTAGAAATTACTGCACACAAAAGTAGCACCTCTATGAACCAAGAAGATAAATTATAGTTTAAACTAGCACCTCTACAAAGAAGGCCAGAACACCCAGTATAAGCATAAAAGTGAATGAATAAAAATCTGGCACCACAAATTCCTGCAATACAAAAGTTAAACTCAGTATCTGCAAACCACATAATAAACAGATAAACTGGTGAAAATATAATACTGATTTCAAACTCTAAATTGTTAGGACCTCCAAAGATTTAGGGCATGTTTGGCTTACTCTAGAAAAGGAAATAGAATGCAACTCCTAAAATATGATTAGTTTTCTTATGTTGGT
This sequence comes from Hevea brasiliensis, assembly GCF_030052815.1. NCBI lineage: Eukaryota > Viridiplantae > Streptophyta > Magnoliopsida > Malpighiales > Euphorbiaceae > Hevea > Hevea brasiliensis. The sequence goes on from NC_079499.1 coordinate 13,360,751, forward strand.
ACACAAGGAATCTTTTTTTTTTTTTTTTTTTTTTTTTTTTTATAATATTTATACACTTGAATTGCTTGAATTCAGGTGGAAATATCCGCAACTCCAAAAATATGGTTCATTTTCCTATGTTTCGCATATAAGGAATCAAAATTTATTATAATACTAATACACTTGACTCCCTTGAATTCAGTTGGAAATATCTGCAAACCACATAATAAACAGAAACTGAAGAAAAATAATGATTTCTAACGCTCAATGGTTAGGACATCCCCTCAAGGTTAGGACATCCAAACATTTAGAGCATGTTTGGTTATTCTAGGACTAGGAATGGAAGTAGAAGCAATTCGTAAAATCTGGGTTCATTTTCTTATGTTTGGCACATAGAGAATCAAAATTTTTTATATTGCTAATAAACTTGAATCCATTGAATTCAGGTAGAAATGAAATCTAATTAAGTGAATAATATTAAAAATTACAATTAAATTGTATCTAGTCATCTCAAAAAGTGAAATTGGAATGGAATGTCTACATATTCACGTCCATTCATATTACATTACCATGGTGAATTGGATATATCCTAAATAAAATGTCATACTCAATAACTAAAATTAAACAATTAAAATGTCATATATCCCAAATTACACACACACACAAATGGAATTATTGCAATTTTTTTTAGTTCATTACCTAACCGAGATTAATGGAAGTGAAAGATATTGACATATATGCAAGGCAAAAAATAAAAAAAGAAGAGTGAGATTTTCATATCATATTCCAGATGGGGGGAAAAGAAATTCCATGAAAAGTGTTTTGTAGGGCAACTTAAGGCACTGCTATAATCAAAATACTTATTTGTTTGGCATGAGAGATGTAGTTCCAAGCCACAAAGTTAAAGAGACAGTTTCTTGGGATTGAGAGGTCTCATGCAAGATGTTATTTGTGGACCTACCCACTCTATCTATTGTTTATAATTGTTGGAAATCCCGTATTTCCTATACAGCAGATTTAAATTTCCTGTATAGGAGAATTATAGAAGATTTGTAGGAGTTAAAATAGGAGTAGATTATGTTTCCTATTATATTTAGTTACCTGTTTAGTATCAAACTCTTGCATATAAATAGGGACATGTATCTAATCAAATATACACAAAAATAAACCGTTTCTTCCCACAAAACCTGTTTGAACATGATATCAGAGCACAACCACTGGTTTTTGACATAAATAGTACCAGATCTAGTTAGGGTTTCTTGTAGGCCAAAGCTTAAAAGGACTGTTGCAGTGGGGGTTGACTATCATCACCCACCTCAGGAGAAGGAGCAACTGCCAATTGGCCTATTCCAGGAGATCTGCTGCCGTCCGGTGAAGCACATAGCTACGCGATCTGTCGAGAGTGTTGCATTGTTTCTCATATGCCGGTACATGGACTTGCTTCCGGTGAGTTTTCTAGGGTGCTCCCATCTCCGGCGACCTTCTCAGTGGTCCATGCCTCTACTAGCCTGCTTCATCATTTTGGTTTGGGCTTTTTTTTTTTTAGCCCTGTTGCACTTGTTCTTTGATTTTTTTCCTTTTGTTTATTGAACAATGTCTAACAGGAAGAAAACAATTACTAAAGGGAAAATAAGTTTTATCAGTGAAAACCCCTCGTTACAAATAAGTCTCGTAAAGTTTGATGGGACCAATTATCTAACATGGTTCGGATCTTGTTTGCCTTTTTTTCAAGCTAGAGGACTGTAAGGGTTATATCACTGGGGATAACTTGACACTAGAAGCCGCAAGTTCTACCTATAATCAATGGGAATCCGATAATTCGCTTGTGATGTCCTGGCTCATCAACTCCATACAACCTTAGATTGCATGAAGGTATTTACTATTGAATAATGCATCCTCAATTTGGAATGTAGTCTCTCAAACCTATTTCCAAATGGGCAACGATGCATAGATTTATGAGATATCGAATAAGGTTCATGGTACAAAGCAAGGTGAGATGACTATTGCACAATATTTTGCTGAGTTGAGTGCTTTATGGTAGGAACTAGACTATTATCAGGATTTTCAGGCTAGATGTATTGTTGATACTATTAAATTTCAGAAACTGATTGAAAAGGAGAGCATAAATGCTTTCTTGCTGGATTGAATATAGAGTATAATCAAATATGGGTCCAAGTGTTTGATAAGGGTCCGTTGCCTCCCTTGAGGCAAACTTATTCATATATACAGCAGGAGAAGAGTCGTAGGAGTATCATGGTCCATTCCTCCTCTGTGGACAAGGCAAGACTCATAGCTGCCTCCTCAAAAGAACAATCACAGGCTCCTCACCATGGTTCATTGGACAAGGACCAATTGCATTGTGATTACTGTGGCAAGTCTAGACATACAAAGAAACATTGCTGGAAATTGTATGGTTGCCATCAAAGGGCATGGTGGCAAACGAACAGGCCCTTCTAGACCATAAGCCAATGCATCCGAAATAGTAGACTTTTTTAAGGAGAGTTTTTCCAATGAAGAAGCACAAACCCTGAGGTGTTTATTGTCACAACTTGAGGCTCAATCTACCACAGTTGCCTTCTCCAGTTTTGTTAAATCAAATAATACATTTCTTGCCAATCTTGATAAAATTTGTTGGATTATAGATTTTGGAGCAAACAAACATATGACTAGCTCTTCAAATGGATTTTCCACTTATTCTCCATGTTAAGTAAAAGAAAAGGTCCGTAGATGGATCCTTAACTCCTATTTTTGAAACAGGTTTTGTTACATGCATTCTTAATATAAATTTCACTTTAGTTCTTCATGCTCCTAATTTTCCTATTAATATTTTATCTGTCAACTCCATCACTCAAGCTATTAATTGCAAAATTGAATTTTTGTCCTACTCACTGTATGTTTCAGGAATTGAAAATAGGGAGAATGATTGGCAGTGGTAGATTGAGAGATGGTTTGTATCTTCTAGATGACAGTAGTGATTTCTCAAACCCTAGCATGAACCAAAACTGATGCATATTGAGTGTGCACATGCTAGATGTTATGCATGGTAGATCCACCTCCATCAAGCTCCCATGTTGCTTTATGTTATCAGCCTACTTTTTCTTCCATTTAACAATAATTTGTAACTATATGTCCATGAAATGCAAACTTCCCACTTACAACTAGTTAAGGATCTTCATTCTTAGGTGAATAGTGAAAGTGAAAATTCAGGATACATATTTGATCTTTTATTAGAAAGACATTTTAACAACTATCAAATACCTTAAATGTAGACAAATGTTTACCTCCAATATGTAACAACAAAATACTGATAAATTATGAAAACGTAAAAATTCAGATTTTAGAAATCTAAACCTATCATACAATTTACAATCATATCAATTAACATATGATTTTCAATATTCATGCATGCACAGACAATAATTTAGAGGAACTTGTAAGATTTGGACTTACGCTAAAGCAAGTATATTAACAATTCCTAGGAGATTACCTCAAAAGCAAATGTACATATTCCCGCAGCAGGGCTAGAGAGTAAGCCAAATGAAAAAACAGTGGCCCTGAAAAAAGAATAAAGTGCAAACTTAAAGCTTTAAGATATTATAGAAGATAAGGACAACAGGTGCATATAAGAATAAAGCTAGTGGACAACCGTGTGACAATCAGAGTTAAAATTGAAATTGCTTAAAAGGATACACAAAAAAAAAAAAAAAAAAAAAAAAATCACAGAGAGCAGCAGAAGGCAAATAATGTATATGTAAGCACGGTGATTAAGTAGATCCACCAAAACCAGGTGTAAATCTTACACAGGTTGATCAGATGCCTTTGCTCCAGCCTTTATAAGGCAGTAACTGATTCCACCAGTAATTGATGAGAATAAACCAACCAATACGGCATATATGTGGTGACTTCCCTTAGCAGTTGCATTGCTTTTTTCCCCACCTCTAATCCACCCCCCTGTCAAAAGAAAACAAATAAATTTGCCAGTAATGAACAGTTCCACAAGAAAACAGATGTACTGCAATCTGGTGAGGGGGAAAGAGAGCACAAAGCAGAGAGGGTGGAAGGTGAGAAGGATTTTCTTATACATAAAGCTATAAACAAAGGCCAAGAGACCAGAAACAAACGAAAAGTGAAGAACACGTATATTGTTCAAGTCCATGAGTTGCCCGTTTCTCCTGTACGTTATATCTATTTGTATTTCATATCCAAAGTCCCAGCAAGTTATGTAATCCAACAGCTTCACAAGATTGACTAGGTGCCACAAAGGGGGAAAAAAATCTATTAGAAAACCCAGGATTGATGAAAAAAATCTGCTCCCAGAGATTTTTTCCCTTTCAGCATCAGCCTTTTCATGGGGTCCAAAAATAGAGAATTTGAAATAGCTGAAAATAGCAAGCAGATAAAACTCTCATCATGAGAGAAAAAGGAGAGAAGAGGAGAGGAGAAAAAAGGAAGAAAGTTTATAATTCACTTGAAAGCTGATTGTACTATACTTTCTTTAATGCAGAAAGAATATTAGTAGCACTTGTATAAAGCAATCTATGTATGAATAGGGTATGATACAACAAAAGTGGGGATCCATATTGTTGTTATTATAGAGAAAAAAGAAAAACAACAATAATATTACATTGAAATTCTTTCAATTGCTGATATTCTTTAAGCAAACATTATCATCACAGGATAGGAGGTTTTGTTAACTCACTTCTCTACCTTGTGTTCTAAGTATCTGTCTATAAATGAAGACCACACCAATGAAACTGCAAGCAAGACCTGGAAAATGAATGGTAGTTAGCAAAGTAATCACTTCCCACCCAACAAATGCTACTTTTAGCATTTATATCAAGAGCAAGAAGAAAAGAGGCAGGGCTTCCCCACCATTTTCTACCCCTTCTACTGGAAAAAAGAAAGAGTGAAAAGAAGAAAATGCTGCACACCTCCAATATCTGCAATTTTGAACTTTTCACGTAACATGATCCTTGCCACAATTGAAGCCACAATTGGAGTTGTGAAATTTAATACAATAGCCTGGGACAAGGGTAACCTCTGAATGCTGAAAGAGGGAAAAGTAAGGCGCCAACTACTAGTTATTACAGCATTTTGCTAGTTATTCAAATTTCCAAAGAATTAAAGTTTTTCAAGCCAAAGAAAAAGTTTTGGAAACAAGACAGTGCAAGCAGTGAGAATTGTTCCACAAGCAACCAAAACATCAGGTATCATATAAAGAGTACACCAGAGCTGAAAATGTGAACTGACCTTTATAATTTCAACATTCAGTGGTATTGCACAACTAAAAACTTTTTAATGAAACCCTTGATTGATTAGCTCATATAAAATTGTAAAACCATTTCATCATGGGTAAAAGCTGAGCCAGCCCTTAACATTTTCAGAATTACACACTAGCAACTAGAGATGCAGCCTGCAGGTAGTCACACTATATCTCCACAATTATGGTTAATTCATCTCGCATTGCAAATTTAGGATTGCAACATTGCAGATGAATCTATGATCAAGTGATCCTGGCAAGATGCACCACATCTTCACAGTATAAAAATGAGTATTCTGAAAATGTTTGTGATTAAGAAATAATGAACATTGTCTACGTGATCAGTGAACCTCAGTAATTGTACCCTTGCACCCCCTCTACCTGCATCCCTACTGACCCTCACCCACCTAACTGAATATGATAGAAGCAGATGACAAAATGAAACTAAATTGTATCTACATGCAGGAGTACGTGCATCAGGTTGAACTTACCAATAAATAAAACTCAATAATGATAGATATCCAGTTAAGGCTCTCCAAAAGAGAAGTTTCCTAGCATTTGCTGCTCCAAATAATGGCTGTCCACTTCTCCTCAACCATACATATGATAATATCAATACTATTGTACATCTTGTAAATGCAGTCTCAAACAAAGGGATTGACCGAGCTGCCCAAAGCATAAACTGTTAAACTTTGTAAAAGTAAAAACTTGTTCAAATAAAATATCATTCAGAGAAACATCAAGGCAAGGTTATACATGATGGTATTTCTAAAATTATGTTAAAGCATTACCAACTGCCTCTTCTCCATTCCCCACCCTCCACTATGAAAAAACCTTGAGGAAGAGAAGCTAAACAAAGTGCAATTATGGTTTGCTTTCTAATCTTTTCGGTGTGCAAAAGATAAAGTTTAGAAAATGTGGAACTCATTTATGAAGTCATAAATCATAAAAAAAAGAAAAGAAGAAAAAAAAATACTGACAAATCCAATCAAGAGGATTCACAATTTGATTTTTATGTAAGTCTACTAGAATTTGCAATTTGGAAATTGTTTCATTCAACCCTAAAATGTCGAGTTCTATTTAAATCTAATGGGTATAAAAATCTATTTCAATCTTTCAAGGGTGTTTGCAATTTGAGGAAAATAGTGGTCCTGAAAATTTTAGATAAGTATTGAAGACAACAATATTAGCCATCATGTTGAACTAATGGCCTGCAATGAAAACAAGACACCAATGGCTATGGAGAAAGTCCAAAATATTGGAAAATTTAATGAAGAACAAGTAAAGGTTCCACAAATCTATGAAGTCCAAGATTTGCAAAGATCTGAATTTAAAGAAGTTGACTCAAGAGTATTTCAAGCCAGCATTGTGCAAGAACTTAAAGAAGAAAAAATAGACAACATTGAAGTTCAAGAAATTGAAGATTCGTTGATAGAAATTAGATCTCTAGATGAGCCCATAATCCACAATTTTACCCATCATTGGCAGTTTGATGTTGGTGTGTATGTAAAGAAAAAGAAGATAACAACTTCTTTTAGGAAGGAATATCTAGAGAGAATCAAATCCCCTAGCATTAGTCTTTGCACGGATTGCTTATCATATGCCTATCTTTTATTTTGGATGTAGAATTAGAGGAAGCATCTTAGCCTAAGGCATCTCCAGAGGCTTGGCAAAAGGGTTAGCTCCGCATTCTTCAAAAGAGTCTGCTTTAATTGCCTAAGGTGTGTAGGAAGAGGGGCAGGTTTAGAATCTAACAACAATAGCAATCAAGGAAGCAAATTCTTCTCATAAACGAAACAAATGATGCTGCAAACCTAATCTACTTGGTTATCTTTCAAATGAGAACCATCCTCACTTACTCCAATCTTAGCCAAGGGAGGATTTACTTTGTAATGTAGGAAAATGGGTATAGTAACTTAAATTAGCACATGAAGGCTGACTTAGAGGAGAGATCTTTAAACGCATTTGAGATAGCTATATCAGATTGGTAATGTAAAGAAAGTTTATAGCATGCTAAGAAGAGTTATGCTCGATCATAACAGTATAACAAACCAACCTACCTACCAGAGAAAGAATCAGATAGAACTTCCATTACGAAGTAGATGGTTGATGATAAGGCCATGCACAATATGCCCGAGTATCTGGATCCACCCCATATCCAGAAAATAAACTGTGTTATTGGGGATGTCTCTGTTTCAGGTAATCTTGCCACTTGCTCCTGTAAGTTAAGGTTAATAACCATATTCACTTCTCCAGTTCTCACCAATGCTTTTATATTTCAAACTATAATCAAAAGAGACAATCAATCCACATTATCAAATTTAAGCAAACCACTAATTGAATAAGAATTAAGCAACAAATTTCAATAATTAGTTATTGCTTCTAAGCTCAATAATTCAATCACTTCTGGTTCTACCAATTATTTTCTGTTCCCTTCTGATAATATCAATTTAATCTTTCCTTCCTCTTCTTGTTCCCTCTTTTGAATTATAAAGTTAGATCGGTGTCCATTTTTGGATTTGTATTTCAAGTGAAAAATCATTAAATACTAATATGATGTCAAATTCAAATTCCCTTTCTAATCTTCATATATCCAAATGGACCTGAGCTAATTCGCTGTATTATTAGGAATATGAATCATTAAATAAAAGACCTTAAAGATCAAAATTCAAAAAAAAATAATCACTCCTAATCATAATTAACATAAATAAATGACAAAAAACCGATTATAAAAGTAAAGCAATGGAATGATAGAGTTAGGGTTTATTACTCTAGGTTTTCTACGAGAGTAAGAAACGGAAAAGATATTGATCTTGGGCTTCTCGGCCTGGTTCAAAAGAGGGGCCATTTCCTCAGAGCCAGAGCCGCCGCCTGCTCCGTCGTCCGCACTGCCATCAGGTGATGATGCGGATGCGTCTCGCACGATCAGCTCGACCGCGTGATCTCCATCGCTGATCTCAGTAGTGACCGTCATTTTCGCTTATCAAAGAAAGAAAAGAAAACCCTAGAGCTTATAGTTGTGAGTCCAAGATTTGTGTGTATGGCGCTGTCATCAGCTAGGAGGGCGAAGAAATGGTTATTCTAGTTGCCAGAAAGTGATGCGTTAACGGTCAATTTGGTATGCAAACGTGGCAATTTCCAAATGGTCCATTGGGTGGGGAAATCAGTAAATGTTTGTTTGACTGTCTGAGCCCCTGACACTCTGTTTGGATGGGAGGAAAAGGAAAGGAAAAAAAAAAAAAAAAGGAAAAATAAATTGAGTTTGATATTTTTTTTATTTAGAAATAAAGAAAAATCAGTGGAAGAGGGAAAATATTTTTTATTTTTTTTATTTTTTTTTAATTTAAAAAAAATAATAAAAAATTAAAATTATAAAATTATTTTTTTTAAATATATTAAAAAAATTATAAATTTATTATTTTTTTTTATTATTTTTTTTTCTATCTAAATAAGAAAAAAAAATAAAATAAAATAAATATTTTTATTTTTCACTCTTTATTTTTCTTCCCTCCTAAAACATTTTCCAAACAGAGTGCGAATGATTTTATGAGCATAGTCTGCTCACCATCTCTCCCTTAACGCCACTTGGCACTGGCGGGTGAAGGTGATCCTGACATTCCACGAATAAGAAAGAAAATTTATTTAATTAGCAAAAATTTTAATAACCTCGTTATAATAGAATAAATTACTACTTAATTTTTATATTTTAATAAAATTAATTATTTATTTTATATTTTAAAGAATGTATTATATATTTTTTATATTTTGTCTATTTAAATTATTTAATTTTTTTATTAATTTTTTTTATTCTTAATTATTTATTTTATATTTTAAAAAATATATTATTTATCTTTTATATTTTATCTGTTTAAATTATTTAATTTTTTTTATTTTTAATACTATTTAATTTTTTTATTTTAATTAAATTAATTAATTAATCTATATATTAAAAAAATATATTAATTAATTTCTATAATTTAATTTTATTAATTGTTTAGTGATATAATTATTTTTTATACCTAAATTATCTTAATTCTCTTATTTTTATTTCTCTCTTATTCTCACTTATTTTTCTCTCTTCGTATTTTTTCTTCTCTACACCCCCGCACTCTTTTCCTCCTAATTTTTTTTTGTTTTTATCTGTTTATAAAAGATGATTCAAACTATATGCAAAAAAAATTAATCAATTTTTTTTAAAATTTTAAATATAAAATTGATAATCAATATATTGAAAATTAAAAAAATTATAAATTTAAATTTAATCTCTACCTAATAAAATTTTTAAATATATTTTTTAAAATATTATATTTTTTAAAATATATAAATTAACTAATCAGTAGATTAAATAATAATATTATTCAAATATGTTACAAAAATAGATTTACTGCTATTTTCACACAGAAAATGTAATTTAATAAATTTTATTTAATTTTTTAATATACCATTTACTCATATTATTCTATTAAAATTACATAACTGGGGTTGCTAAATTATGATTGAAACTAATAAATTTTTTTAATGCATATTAAATTAAATAAGAATATATTTATAAATAATAAATTAAATACTATTTTAAAATAAAAATAAAAAATAACCTATAATTTGAAATGGATGAAAAGAAAGTAACTTTATTTTTTCTATGACGGAAAGAGTTACAATCATGACTTATTCTTTAATTGAGAATTGCAAACCCATACCTCATTGTAAGCTTAGTCTTCCCTAGCCCGCCCACTTTTCTGGATTTGTACTAATTGCGACGTTGTTACTCTTTGATCGAAAATGTTTGTTGCTGGATTGGTGTCATTTGATTGAGAATTTAATAATTTATTAGGCTTGTATTTTCATTTTGAAAAGAATTGTAATTTTTAAGGATTGTTGGGTTTGTGTTCTCGGTGTTCTTTAATTTTTTAGTATTTTATTTTAGTTAATTTTATAAAAATAATTTTATTAATAAAAATTAAAAAAATAATATTTCAATTTCTTTTATAAATAATTGAGTCTATTTGAATTTAAATATAAATATATGATCTTCCTTTTTTTTATATGGGAGATTGTGATATATTATTAAGAAGGCAAATCAAGATTTATGAGCCTCAAAATATCCTCACGTACATACGCATATAATTTTTTCAGTGTCCAACACTCACTACCATATAACACAGCCGGTCGTGTGGCTGTACGGTAAAATTTTCCTTTCAACTTATTGGGGATCTTACGATCACATAAAACTCCCGTGTAGATGTGCCACGGGAGTTTTATGTGATCGTAAGATCCCCAATAAGTTGAAAGGAAAATTTTACCGTACAGCCACACGACCGGCTGTGTTATATGGTAGTGAGTGTTGGACACTGAAAGAGTCGTATGCCTCTAAGATAAGAGTTGCAGAGATGAGAATGTTAAGGTGGATGAGTGGCCATACTAGACTAGATAAAGTCCGTAATGAGAGTATTAGAGAAAAGGTAGGAGTGGTGCTAATTAAAGATAAGTTGAGAGAAGGGAGATTGAGGTGGTTTGGTCCTGTGAAGCATAGACATACAGAAGCTCCAGTTAGACAAGTAGAATACATTAGGTTAGAGGATAGAAAGAAAAAAAAGGGTAGACCTAAATTGACTTGGATGAGAGTAGTATAACATGACCTATAAACATTACACATTTCTGAAGATTTAACCCAAAATCGTTTAGAGTAGAGAAAGCGAATCCATATAGCCGACCCCAAATTTTTGGAATAAAGGCTTACTTGAGTTGAGTTGAGTTGTACAGAGTTGTGAAAAATAAATTCAGAATTAACATTTGCAAAGAAGTTTAGACATTGCATGTGCCACAACAATTTCTGAACGTTGAACTAAAGAGAAGGACCAAGAGTGTAACGTTGCCGCCTTATGAGTAAATATCATCAACGACTTGGAAGAATGGAGAAACACCAGCAGAGGAATCAGAAAGAGCCAACCATAAAATTTGACAAATAGTGTTAAGAAAAATAGAAGACAGACCCATAAAATGACTAGTCCTTCTACCATTTCAACATTTATAGGTCATTCACTCTTTTTATTGCTACTACCTTTACAGAATTATAACTATCCCGAATTACAATCCCAAGGCCCATACATTTCCAGCGAGAACAGAGATTGGCATCCACATTCACTTTAAGAAAGGGAGATGGTGGTGGTGGTGGTATCCCCACAACAAGGACGGACTACTGAACTACTTTTCCTTCTATAGATTGAGATGTAACTTCAACAAGGAGCTAATTTAGCTTTGCAACTGCCATAATAGCATCTCAAATCATTATTCATAACCACATGGTTCCTATCCCGCTAAAGACATCACATAATTATCACAACTTGAAATAACTCCATTAAATGATGCTACTCCAATAAAGCAATAAACCAATCCATCTGAGTTCCTTTTGTCATATCCTCAATGTGAAGAGCTAAAAGGGATAAAAACCATATACCTCTCGTCCACAAGCAATCATGGAGTATATTGAGAAACAACTCTGAATCTGCATGACAACGTGGGCACAAAGGAGACAACTGGTCTATTTTTGCACACAAATTCGCATTGTAAGGAAGAATGCTCGTCACAACCTGCCACAAAGATAACTTGTTCCAAGGCAGCAAAGGCAAATCCCAAATCAACTTCCAATTAAAACCACTTTGCACTGCGGAAGAGATAAGAATAGCTGAAGCCATCATCTGTTTTGCACAGTAATACCCCGAATGCATATGGTAGATGCCATTTTTACACCCCATCCAATAGATACTATCCTTGGGTTACCTAGAACTAAAGGAAGTTGGAGGACAGCTTCCTACTAAAATGGAAGAAAGGCCCTTTGGATAACATCCCTACACCATGTTACGGTTGAAGGGTCAATTGATTGATCAACTGTGGCATCCAAATCAAGCTTCTGTGGGATTAAAGGGCATTGGTTGTTAAGTCCTGCAACTTAATTATCCTTCCAAGATGCACAAAAGATCCATCCCCAATATGCCAACGAACTCCTTTCAAAAGAACTTTCCTTCCTTTCAACAAGCTATGCCAGGTGTAGTTGGGGCCATGTCTAAGAGTAACATCCAAAAAACTGGAATTTGGAAAATATTTCGCTTTATAAATGCGAGCACAGAGAGAGTCTAGTCTTTGAAGCAACCTCCATCCCTACTTAGCCAACATAGCTATGTTAAAACTCTCCATATGGCAAAAGTCCAATCCACTATCAAATTTGGAATTGCATAATTTGTCCCTAGAGACCCAATAAATCTTCCTCCCTTCATCTGAACTTCCCTACTAAAAATTGTGGATTGAGTGTTGAATCTCCACACAAAACCTATTAAGCAAAGCAAAGCAGTTCATTATACAAGTAAAAATTACCTGGGCCACCAATTTAATTAAGATCTCTTTTCCAGCTTGTGATAAAATTTTATTAATCCACCCTGAGATCCTCTTATAGCTAGAAGGCCCAAATATTTCGAATAGTAATTCACCAATCTAACTTTAAAAAAAAAAAATTCTTGATTTTAGATCCCAACACTGAAAGGGACCTTCTTAAAACAAGAGATCTATAATCTATCAAAATTAATAATCTGACCCCAAGCATATGTTCATACTACTGCAAAATCCATTAAAAATTTTGGCATTCTTGCCTAGTAGCTCTAGCAAAGAGAACACAATCATCTGTAAAAAAAGTAAATGCGACATAATTGGATTGCCTTATTAACTTGAGTACCATGAATAATGTCTTGCTCCACCTCATGTCTGATAATAGAAGAGAACCCCTCAGCATATAATAGAAATAAATAAGGAGAAAAAGGATCTCCTTGACACAGCCCCCTCTTGTGGAATTAGATGACTATAAGGATTGTTGAAAATATAGTTTGGGTCATCCATATGAGTCAATATGGATCTATTAGACTTAAAATCAGAATTAAGAATAACCACATGAGAAGTCATGTAAATTGCCAAAAGGTGGAAAAATAAAAAGTCATGTACATTGCTAAAAGGTGACAAAATCCAAAAAACATGTACATTGGTTAAGGGTTGTAACTTGCAGCATTCAAAAGTATAAATGGGCCATAAGGCCATATTTCTAATGAATGCACTAAAATTAGAAGAAGAAAAAAGTAGTATAATTGGTTCTTTGATTTTGTAGACTCATTAATAAGGTACATATCTAGACTATAATATATTAATTTTTTCCATATTTACATGTGATTTTATTATGGATTAGTAAAACAAATATGATAGAGATCTTAGAGTTGCATAAACATGAGCTATGATCCATAATTTAATTTTTCTTCAAGGATGTCCATTAATAAGGAGAAGGATACTGATGTCATACAAGCCATAATAAGATCAATAAATTGCCAAGCAAAAGTCAATTCCTACATAACTTCATGCATATAACCCTTTTTACCATTAATTTTATGCTCAATAGAGTGAACAATTTCAAATCAGTTATAGCATTATATATATCAGTCTCCCAGGGACAAAAGCACTTTAGGATTCACTAATAATATTTGGCAACACTTCCTTTAATCTATTAGCCAAAACCTTTGACATAAGCTTATAAATAACATTACATAAACTTATTGGCCTTAGATCTTTAACATGTTCTAGGGAATGAACCTTCAGAATAAGTGTAACAAAAGTGTGGCTTAAAGAAATAGGCATCACTTCAGTATTCAGAAAATCCAACACACACCTTGTTACTCCATCACCAACAATGTGCTAGTATTTATGATAAAATAAAGAAATAAAGTAGGAAAACCATCTAAACCTTGTGCTTTTAGTGGGTGCACCTACTTCAAAGCCATATGAACTTCCCTAGGCATATAGGGAGCAGTCAATAGAGATCTCATAGTATCCGAAACAAAAGAAGAGATAGCACTGTAGTTATATTTTGTAAAGGTTGGACACTTGAAAAGAGCTTATTATAGTAGTGCAAAATAAGTTTCGCTACATTCTCCTCTCCTTCATACCAACCACCATCGAATGCCGAAGTTTGACCAAAGCATTCTTTTAGTGCCTTTCAAAAGCAAACAAATGAAAGAATTTTGTATTACGATCCCCCTCCTTTAACCATACTACCTTAAAACTTTGCCTCTATAACAATTCCTCATCCTTCAATAGATCATCAATTTGCCACCTTAAGACTTGACTATGATGGATACCAACATTTGATCATCATTGGCAAGCACTTCATCCAGCTCCTTCATTAATTGCTCCAACAATTTCTGAGTATGACTAAAAGATTCTTTGCTCCCCAAAGTTAGAGCAGAAACACATGACTGCAATTTAGACATATAGGAATAACCACTAACCAAGGCCTCACAGGCAACCTTTTCACCATCACCATGCTTAGTCTACATTGCCTCAAAATGAAAAGGGCCATGTCGATGACCACCATGTCTACAAAAAATAACAATTTTCAAAAGTATAAGATAATGATTTGAAGCCAAACAGGACAAATGAAGCACTTGAACAAAAGAAAAGAGAGCCAACTAGTCTGTGGAAGCCAGAAATCTATCCAACCACTCTGAAAATTAGCATTGCCCGCACAACCATTGTCCCAAGTGAACTGATATCCATGAAAGCCCAAGTCAAACGGGCCTATTTGATCCACCAACTCCCAAAAATCATCACCTGAACCTGCAGATCCAACCACACCACCTTATTTCTCAAAGTTATACATTATTTTTTGAAGTCTTCAAAGAGAAGCCATGGCTTAGAGTACGAACCATAAAGTCTCCTAATTAAAGACCAAGTCAAGTGTTTAATATGACTTTTTGGCCAACTTAAAATAGTAGAATCATGCCAAACATCTGGTAGACCAACCTCTGAGACTA
The DNA here is from genome assembly GCF_030052815.1 of Hevea brasiliensis. NCBI lineage: Eukaryota > Viridiplantae > Streptophyta > Magnoliopsida > Malpighiales > Euphorbiaceae > Hevea > Hevea brasiliensis. The sequence continues at coordinate 13,375,832 of NC_079499.1, forward strand.
AAAAACCAATGTGATGCTAAGAGAAACTAAGAGTAGTGACATCCAAGCATTTTCACCACATCAAAACCAAACGACTAGTCTGACCCATAAAATCTATAATAAGGAAATCATATTATAAAAGAATACATCTAACACTAGAAAATTCAGAAACATTCAATCAAGTTTCCATAAGAAAAATGCAATCTGGGTTATTATTCCTCACGAGAAGGCGAAGTGCCAGACCTGTCCAGGGATTACCCATACCTTGGAGGTTCTAATTTAAGATTTTCATGGCTCTTAGTGGTGTGGCCTAGCAGACACTGCTTCTTTTTAGAATCCAGAGCACAACCATCTACCATTATTAGTTTCTTAACAGAAAAGTCTTGCTTATTATCGTCATCAGAAATATCCATAGAAATAGCACATACCTTACGCTTAGCAACATTTAGAGAATTCTCCTTGATCGACATGATATCTAAAACATTGTCATTTGAAGTACACACCTAATAACGTCTCCAAGTATGACACATAGCACTACTAGTATTATTATTCTCATTTGACACCATATGCAGAGGCCTACTCTTTAAACAAACAGACTTCTTAGGATGCCCACAACCTTTTTTTTTTTTCAAAACCTTCCATTTCCATATTAAATTGTTACTTAGAACCCACAACATGCAAAATACCCAGATGATTTTGCTCAGAATTTCTAGTAGTTGTGTCCAAAGCAACTGCCACATCAACAATCACTTCCTCGATCAGCTATTTCGCACACTTAACACGAGATTCCTAAGCATTGGGTTCATATGGTACTTTTCATTGATTAGATGAAGCTTCTGTTAGGGGGTTGAAACTAAAGATTGTCTATAAAACAGTAGGACTAGAGGAACTTAACGATCTTGGAACATGTCAAGAACCATCACTCTCCCTTTCGTAGAGTATCTATTAACAACATTTTTTTAAAGAGGAGATGCCTTCAACTTAGGCCCATAAGGCCAACCTTTAATATCAATCGATTCTAATGCATGATTTAACATACCACACCAATAAAAAAAATTCAGCATCCGTTCATAGCGAAAATACACCCAAATAGCCTTACCATTAGCCCACTTCACCATCAAACCACGCTTTATCAGTTTACCAACATCCACCCTAACCTAAACCTTTATTAATATACTCTAAACCCTAACATCACTCTCATTTATCTTTCACACCTCACCCACAGATGCAATAACCTTTCTAATAGATGCCATACCTCGACAGTTGAGAGGCATATTATAAATCTATATCCAAAAGATACATGAGTTAATCACCACTTCTCTAGGTTGTTCAACACCTTCCACATCATCCAACAACACTAGCTGCTTGTTAAAATGCCAATGCTCCTCTCACAATATCTATAACTTATCTAACTTAGAGCCAAACTTACAAACTAAAACTGTTGCACTCAACTCATGGAGAGAAAATAGACGAGAGAGCCTCCATGCACCTATTAGAGCCAATGTGAGGCCAGAGATAGTCAAGGTTTCACCGACACCAAACGAGCCACCAAACATCTCTCCAATCTCACCACAGCCTCAAATCCATCATCAACATTTAGCTCCACCCTCGTTGCCTCATCCTTAGTAAGCGAAAACTGCTCCCAAAGCCTCTCTAAATTAGCCATCATTAGCAAAAAAAAAAAAAAAAAATGGTATAGTAACAAGTCACTTATCCTCTACCAAGAGAGAACAGGGTGTCGGTGGCGGCAAAAAGATCATAAAATGGATCAAAAAACAATTTCCAACCCTATCATGCAATTATTCCAAAGATGAAAATTAAAAGCTCCACATAACTTGAGAGAGTTTTAAATTCACATTTCGTCCTAGTATTGAATTAGAGAAAGCTTTTTCAAAAAGGTGTAAGTTAATTAAACTAAACAAGTTATTTTGAGCTTAATTGAACATCCCAAAAAGTATTAGATTTGACTTTGATTTAATAGTAATTTTGATTTTAATTTTGGCTTCAATTCAGCACAATTTAATCTTAATTGGAATTTGATAATTTTATCAAAATGTGAAGACCCTTCTATATACATGACATAAATACATATCATTAGTTTAATATTACAACCCAGAATCAATCCCAAGTTGATTTTGATTCTCAGCATTCTAATTTTCCATACTCCAACTGCCCAAAATATGGGTATGAATATTTACATAATTCCTATGCGAGAGAATTTCATTCTCTTCAATAGAAATTATGTAAAGAGAGGCAGCTATCAACACCATATTTTGGCCGACCTCTGAAGTCAAGGGACTTTAAAATCGACTTTATTATCTGCTCTCAGCCGATGTCCTTTGATCACAAATGACTTTTCCGAACTCACCAATTGCACAACCCTAGAATAAACCGATCTCTCGCTTAAGTTAATGGTTTTCCGATCTCTTATAAGATGGGTTCGAAACAATATTGGGTCGCCGGACTATCCAATCTTGCCCACTGATATTCTCCGATCTCTCTATACTAATATTGCGGAACTTCATTTGGCTAATGTTATGATCGGGCTTCTCACTTGAATGTCCCAGATATTCCTTAAAATGAAGTTAAGGTTTCCATCCGGTCTAATAACGATTTCGATCTTAAGAGTTCAAGTCAACGTCGAACCTTTGCAACTCTAGTGTTTTACCCTGTATTTGGTCATGACTTAGTCCTATCTCATGTTTATGTGGAATGTTTTTCCGATCTCTTATACTCTGATAGGTTCCAGAAACATAATAAAAAATAGGATAAATGAGAACGGTTAACCAAAGGTCATCAAATTGAATAAATTTTCGAAGTAAGGATCAGATCGGTTACACTTATCATAGATCGAAAAAATAACTAATTCACTAACAAAACAAAAATATTCAAATAAAATTTCATTTCATTTCCAAAAGATCGAATTACATTTGGGTGATCTCAAAAGATCGGATTATATTTGGGCTATCTCAAAAGATCGGGTTATATCCTTTGGGCGATCTCTCAAAATCAGCACTACATTCTACCCAACTTGAAGCTACTCCGAATGCTGGCCTATGTCAAAGCCTAGTTTTGTGGCTGAATCAAAAGACGTGTTTGATCATAAAGCCAGCCAGAAATATTGGATAGATGTGCAGCTCAGATGGGGTGACTATGACCCTCATGATATTGAGCGGAGTCATCACCGATGTCATCGACCAAAATCGAGCTGCAGTCAGGATGCCCGATATGGTTGAAAGCCAAATGGACTTCAAGAGGCGGTCACCGACATTAAGATTGAAATTAGCAGTCCTCTTGTCCGAGGTCTGTCTACCGATTGTAACGATAGATCAACTCGAGATCGGCACGGCCGTCTCTTTCGATCTTGATTGGTAAATTAGTCCGGTTCTCTCACTGTCATTGGATGATGTGCTCATAGCTCTCCGATCACCGAGGTCATAAATTTTCAGGCGAGGGGCAAAAGAAACAATTGGAAAAAGATCAAAATGGCCATCATAACTATCACCGAAAAAGCTAGAATTGGGGAAGGGGTGCATTGAAAACGAACTGAGAAAGGAGAAGTGAGATGTGAAAATGATTTCCCATTTGCTGCATATATATAGGGCCTTGGCATTTATTGCATACAGAAATCGAAGCGGACGCATCGGTAACTGAAAAATTTATTGCTTTGACTAATGCAAGACAGATAAAAGGGAAGGATCTAGAATGGAAGAGATAGGGAAATGAGAGGGGACCCAATACAAGAGAGAGATTAGAAAAGGAAAGGGTAATAATAGGGAGATCAGAAGAAAACAAAGATCGAAAAGCATAGAGAGATTAAATAATTTTCAATCAACTCCCTTCATCGTCAGATCCGAGTTAGTTAAAGCGTTGCAGGCATGATCAAAACCTCACCACATGGCTCATCTGCAGAAACGCCCACCTAGCCACCTGACGCCAAAACAGTTAAGACAGTCATGTGCATCTCAATCTCCACCGTTGATCATAAATGTAAGGATGGATTCGGAGCCCTCAGATCAAAAAGCGGACGACAGGTTCAGCGCTTTTTATTTCCAGCCTTCAGATCCATCTTGTAAGGCAAGACCCTGAGCCGTTGGATTAAGGAAAGAAAGGACAGAAGAGTCAGGGTGTGTGTTGATTATAGGGATCTCAACAAGGCGAGCTTGAAGGATGATTTCCCTCTCCCTCATATAGATGTGCTAGTAGACAATGCTGTCGGACTGGGGAGATGTTCATGTATAGACGGAGCATCCGGGTATAACCAAATCCCCATGGATGAAGAGGACAAAGACAAAACTGTTTTCATCACTCAGTGGAGGGTATTTTGTTATCGGGTCATGCCTTTTGGATTAAAGAACACTGGAGCTACCTATCAACGCACCATGGTCACATTATTCCACGACATGATGCATAAGGAAGTGGAAGTGTATGTGGATGATATGATCATCAAGTCCAGAGAGGGAGAAAGTCATGTACAAGTGTTGAAGAAGGTATTCGAAAGACTCAGGAAGTATCAACTAAAATTGAACCCAGCTCAGTGTGTGTTTGGGGCCAAGTCAGGTAAGTTATTGGGATTCATAGTAAGTGAAAAGGGAATAGATGTAGATCCAAACAAGGTTCGAGCCATTCAAGAAATGCCATCCCCAAAGACAGAAAGGGAGGTGCATAGTTTTCTGGGAAAGCTGAACTACATCTTGAGATTCATTTCCAACCTCACTGCTAAAGCTGAGCCCATCTTTAAGCTACTCAAGAAGAATAACACTGCTCAATGGGATCAAGTTTGTCAAGAGGCTTTTGAAAAGATTAAGCAATACCTGTCAAATCTGCCAGTATTGGTTCCTCTAGTGGCGGGAAGGCCGTTGGTTCTGCACATGGCAGTTCAGCTGAATTCGATGGGTTGTGTTCTGGGGCAGCACGATGACACGGGGCGAAAGGAAAGAGCCATTTATTATTTGAGTAAAAAATTCAACGATTGCGAGTCAAGGTACTCATCCTTGGAGAAAACTTGCTGTTCATTGGCTTAGATGGCAAATCAACTCAAACACTACATGTTGAATCATAAAACATGGCTCATCTCCAGAATGGACCCCATCAAGTATGTATTTGAAAACCCGTTCATGCCAGGAAGGATAGTGAAATGGCAGGTCATGCTCTTCCAATATGACATCATCTATATGACCAAGAAGGCAGTAAAAGGAAGTGTGATTGCTGATCTCCTGGCAGAAAACCCAATCCAAGATTATGAAGCCTTGGATTTCGAATTCCCCGATGAGCATGTCAATGAGGTCAGCAGCGAGGACAAAGAATTGACTGATGTATGGGAAATATATTTCGATGAAGCAGTCAATTTGTCTAGTAATGGGATAGGAGCAGTTTTGATATCCCCTGATGGAAAACACTTCCCAATAGCCATTAAGCTAAGGTTCAACTGCATTAACAATGTTACAGAGTATGAAGCCTGTGTGATGGGTTTACAAGCTGCCATCGAGATGAAGATCAGAAAATTAGAGGTGTACGGAGATTCGACCTTGATCATTTATCAAGTCAAAGGGGAATGGCAAACTAAAGACCTGAAACTGATCCCATATCAAAAGTACCTCCTGGAATTGATTAAGAAATTCGAAGAGATTTCCTTCACTCACCTCAATCGCGACAAGAACCAATTTGCCAATGCCTTAGCTACTCTAGCTGTCATGACTCAGATGGAAGAAGGGCAGATAACACAGGAGTTGCAAATCAAAGCAAGGAGTGAGCTGGCATACTGCTTCATGATCGAAGAGGAAACCGATGGTAAACCCTAGTATCATGATATCTAGGCCTACATCAAGACCAGAGAATACCTTCCAAGGGCAAGCAGAAATGAAAAAAGAATGATCAGGAGATTAGCACTGGGATACTTCCCCAGCAGGGAAATTTTGTACAAAAGGACCTCCAATGGTGAATTATTGAGATGCGTGGATGCAAGAGAAGCAAAGAGGATCCTTTTTGAGACTCATGAGGGAAATTGAGCTACTGACACCAATGGGCATATGATGGCCAAGCAAATCATGAGACGGGGATACTTCTAGACTATTATGGAAAAAGACTGCATTGAATACTTTCGGAAGTGTTATAAATGTCAAATCTATGCTGATTCGATAAATGTCCTACCTCACTATCTTTTCATTCTTGTCTCACCTTGGCCTTTCGCATTGTGGGGCATCGACGTAATTGGTCCCATTAACCCTAAGGCATCTAATGGGCACAGGTTCATCTTGGTGGCTATTGATTACTTTTCCAAATGGGCAGAGGAGATATCATATGCGCATATCACGCAAAATATGCTCCTCAAGTTTTTCAAGAATAATGTCATTTGCTGACACGGCCTCCCCAGCGAAATTATCACTGACAATGCTAAGAATTTGAATGGTCTAAAGGTCCGGAGTTTATGTGACCAGTACAAAATTTGGCATCTCAATTCTTAGCCATACTGTCCCCAAATAAACGGAGCAATGGAGGCCGCTAATAAAAACCTCAAGAGGATAATAAGGAAGATGACCATCATTTATAGAGATTGGCATGATATGCTTCCCTTTGCACTTCATGCTTATCGGACCTCCGTGAGAACATCGACTGGGGCAACCCCATACTCATTGGTTTACGGAATGGAGATCATTTTACCTATAGAAGTGGAAATTCCTTCCCTGAGAATTCTGAAAGAGTCAGGAATCGATGAGTCAGAATGGGTTCAATCAAGGTTGGACCAATTGAATTTACTGGACGAGAAAAGACTAGCAGCAGCGTGCCATGGGCAATTGTACCAAAGAAAAATGGCTAGAGCATTTAACAAAGGCGTTCGCCCGTGTGAATTCCAACCGGGAAATCTGGTTTTGAAAAAGATCCTCTCAAATCAAAATGATTTCTGGGGCAAATGGTCACCAACTTATGAGGGACCCTATGTGGTTAAAAATGCATTTTCTGGCTATGCGCTGATCTTGACTCTTATGGATGGCGAAGAATTCTCGAGACTCGTGAATGCAGATGCTATCAAAAGGTATTATGCTTAAAAAAAAAAAAAAAAAAACGTAGGAGTGAAAACCCGAAAGGGCGCTCCTAGCAAAATGAGCGAAAGAGGGAGAAAACCCGCAAGGGAGCTTTTTCTGCAAAATGCTGCAAAATGAGCAAAGGACGAAAACCTGAAAAGGCATCCTGAAAAAGCGAGCAAAAAATAAATGATAAAAATTAAAAAAAAAAACAAAAACCTAGGGGTGAAAACCCGAAAGGGCGCCCCTAGAACCAGAAAACGGAGAAATAAGGAAGAGAGCACGAGACCAAGAAAGGAAATAAGTCACCATGGCACGAACGTTCGTCGAAAGATTACTTGAAATAGTGGCAGTTAAGGGAGTTCAAAGTTAGCTACAAGGAATTCGTGAGATCTATTCTTGTACCCCTTTTCTTTTGAAATTGTACCTTCATTTTTCAAGCCATAATAAAATTGTTCCTTCAAATCTTTTCTTATATACCCTCATTTATGCGCTATTAATTCGTTAAAACTTTATTATAAGATCAGGATTTGAATATTGATAACCTCATGTACTTTGCTATGAGATTTGCAAGGGATGAACGATGGTTGGGCGATTTGAAAAAAAAAAAAAAGAAAAAAAGAGGGAAGAGTGAAAATCTGAAAGGGCGCTCTTAACAAAATGTGTATAAGAGAGCGAAAATCCGCAAGGGCGCTTTTTGCAAAATAAATAAGGAGCCAGACCCAAAAGGGCATTCTGAAAAAGGCAATGTAAAAGGAGGGAATTGAATGCCAAGCCTTGACCCTCTCCACTAATCATCTATCTTCGAGACTTTGTTGAGTACACTTTGATTGGAGGAGCATCTTGTGTCAGGTTTGCCTTGCTTTGTTAGCATTTTTAATTTTCTGCATTTTAATTCGTCAACATCTGGTTCCTTGATCCAAGTTGATTTTATTTTCCAACATTTTAATTTTCAGCCATCAACTTCTGGTTCCTTGATCCAAGTTGATTTTAATTTTTAGCATTTTAATTTTTAGTTATAAACCTCTGGTTCTTTGATCAAAGTTGATTTTAATTTTCAGCATTTAAATTCTAGCTATCAATCTCTGGTTCCTTGATCCAAGTTGATTTTAATTTTCAGCCTTTAATTTCCTGTCATCAGCCTCTGGTTCCTTGATCCAAGTTGATTTTAATTTCTAGCATTTAATTTCCTATCATCAACCTCTGGTTTTTTGATCCAAGTTGATTTTAATTTCTAGCATTTTAAATTCATGTCATCAACCTCTGGTTCCTTGATTCAAGTTGATTTTAATTTTTAGCATTTAAATTTCAGTTATCAACCTCTGGTTACTTGATCCAAGTTAATTTTAATTTCTAGCATTTAATTTCCTCTCATCAATCTCTAGTTCCTTATTCCAAATTGATTTTAATTTCTAGCATTTTAAATTCATGTCATCAACCTTTGGTTCCTTGATCCAAGTTGATTTTAATTTTCAGCTTTTAATTTCTCGTCATCAACCTCCGATTCCTTGATCCAAGTTGATTTTAATTTCTAGCATTTAATTTCCTGTCATCAAACTCTGGTTTCTTGATCCAAGTTGATTTTAATTTCTAGCATTTTAAATTCATGTCATCAACCTCTTGTTTCTTGATCCAAGTTGATTTTAATTTCTAGTATTTTAAATTCATGTCATCAAGCTCTGGTTCCTTGATCCAAGTTGATTTTAATTTTCATCCTTTAATTTTCCGTATTAACCTCTGGTTTCTTTATCCAAGTTGATTTTAATTTTCAGCATTTAAATTCCAGTTATCAACCTCTAGTTCCTTGATCCAAGTTGATTTTAATTTCTAGCATTTAATTTCCTGTCATCAACCTCTGGTTCCTTGATCCAAGTTGATTTTAATTTCTAGCATTTAATTTCCTGTCATCAACCTCTGGTTCCTTGATCCAAGTTGATTTTAATTTCTAGCATTTTAAATTCATGTCATCAACCTCTGGTTCCGTGATCCAAGTTGATTTTAATTTTAAGCATTTAAATTCTAGTTATCAACCTTTGATTCCTTGATCCAAGTTGATTTTAATTTTCAGCCTTTAATTTCCCGTCATCAACCTCTGGTTCCTTGATCTAAGTTGATTTTAATTTCTAGCATTTAATTTTTTGTCATCAACCTCTGGTTCCTTGATCCAAGTTGATTTTAATTTCTAGCATTTTAAATTCATATCATCAACCTCTAGTTCTTTGATCCAAGTTGATTTTAATTTTCAGCATTTAAATTCCAGTTATCAACCTCTGGTTCCTTGATCCAAGTTGATTTTAATTTCTAGCATTTAATTTTCTGTCATCAATCTCTGGTTCCTTGATCTAAGTTGATTTTAATTTCTAGCATTTTAAATTCATGTCATCAACCTCTGGTTTCTTAATCCAAGTTGATTTTAATTTTCAGCATTTAAATTTCAGTTATCAACCTCTAGTTCCTTGATCCAAGTTGATTTTAATTTTCAGCCTTTAATTTCCCGTCATCAACCTCTAGTTCCTTGATCCAAGTTGATTTTAATTTCTAGCATTTTACTTTCCAGCCATCAACCTTTGGTTCCTTGATCCAAGTTGTTTTTAATTTTCAGCATTTGAATTTCCAGTTATCAACCTCTGGTTCTTTGATCCAAGTTGATTTTAATTTTTAGCATTTAATTTCCCATCATCAACCTCTGGTTCCTTGATCCAAGTTGATTTTAATTTCTAGCATTTTAAATTCATGTCATCAACTTCTGGTTCCTTGATCCAAGTTGATTTTAATTTTTAGCCTTTAATTTCCCATCATCAACCTTTGGTTCCTTGATCCAAGTTGATTTTAATTTCCTGTTATCAACCTCTGATTCCTTGATCCAAGTTGATTTTAATTTCTAGCATTTTAAATTCATGTCATCAACCTCTGGTTCCTTGATCCTAGTTGATTTTAATTTTCAGCATTTAATTTCCAGTTATCAACCTCTAGTTCCTTGATCCAAGTTGATCAGCATTTAATTTCCAGCTATCAACCTCTGGTTCCTTGATCCAAGTTGATTTTAAAATTTTCAGCATTTTAATTTCCAGTTATCAACCTCTAGTTCCTTGATCCAAGTTGATTTTAAATTTTTCAGCATTTTAATTTCCAGTTATCAACCTCTGGTTTCTTGATCCAAGTTGATTCTAATTTCCAGTTATCAACTTTTGGTTCCTAGACCCAAGTTGATTTTGATTCTCAATATTCTAATTTTCCATACTCCAACAACCCAAAATATGGGTCTGAATCTTTACATAATTCCTATATGAGAGAATTTCATTCTCTTCAATAGAAATTATGTAAAGAGGGGCAGCTGTCGACACCATATTTTTGTCGACCTCCGAAGTCAAGGGACTTTAAAATCGACTTTATTATCCGCTCTCAGCCGATGTCCTTCGATCACAAATGACTTTTCCGAACTCACCAATTGCTCGACCATGGAATAAACCGATCTCATATTTAGTTAATTGTTTTCCGATCTCTTATCAGATGGGTTCGAATCAATGTTGGGTCTCCGGACCATCTGATCTTGCCTACTAATATTCTTAGATCCCTCTATACAAATATTGTAGAACTTCTTTTGGTTAATGTTAGGATCAGGCTTCTCACTTAAATGCCCCAGATTTTCCTTAAAACAAAATTAAGGTTGCTATCCGGTCTAATGACAATTCATTTAGAGATCAGATCGGATATACATATCAGAGATTGGAAAATAACTAATGCAATAATAAGACAAACATTTAAACAAAAGTTTCATTTCATTTCCAAAAGATCGGATTACATCATGGGAGAGATCTCAAAAAGATCGAATTACATCATTTGGGGCGATCTCTAAAGATAAGCACTATATCCTACCTAGCTTAAGATTACTCCGAGGTTCCAAAAAAATAGGTCCATGTCAAAACCTAGTCTTGTGGCTGAATCAAGAGATGTATTTGATCAGAAAGTCAGCCACAAATGTTAGATAGATGTGCAGCTCAGATGGGGAGACTATGACTCTCATGGAAGTGAGCGGAGTCATCACCGATGTTATCGACCAGAACCGAGCTGCAGTCGGGACGCCCGATGTGGTTAGGGGCCAAATGAACTCCAAGAGATGGTCACCGACATTAAGATTGAAATTAGCAGTCCTTTTGCCCGAGATCGGTCTACCGATTATACCGGTAGACCGATTCGAGATCGGCACGATCGTCACTTTCAATCTTGATCGGTAAATTAGTCCAGTTCCCTCACTATCATCAAATGACTTCCTTATAGTTTTTTGATCGCCGGGGTCATAAATTTTCATGCGAAGGGCGAAGAAACAGTCGACAAAAGATCAAAATGGTTGTCATAACTATCACTGGAAAAGCTAGAATTGGGGAAGGGGTGCATTGAAAACGAACTGAGAAAGGAGAAGTGAGATGTGAAAATGATTTCCCATTTGCTGTATATATATAGGGCCTTGGCATTATTGCATACAGAAACTGAAGCAGACACATTAGTAACTGAAGAATTTATTGCATTGGCCAATGCAAGACAGACAAAAGGGAAGGATCTAGAATGGGAGAGATCGGGAAATGAGAGGGGAGGCAAGGGTTTTTGCGGTCGCCTGGACGAACACTCACCAAAGTGGGAAAAGTGAGGAGTCGCCACTTTAATTTTGAGGGAAATTAAAGAAAACCATTTTTAGTAAAAATATAAAGAAGAAACCACTTCGAAAATAGAGATTCTAAGTTCGGGGTCCGTATACGGGTGGGGAAGGTGTTAGGCACTCCACCTCATCCCTTAATGAGGGTAAGCAGATTTAAGATTATGCTCTTTATAAATTAAAATTGATAATTAGGGGGCTGGGATGATAATGTTAATCCTTTGTATGTATAAAAGGAATATTTGATATTTCACCATTCAGGGCTGCCCAAGAACATGAGTACATGAGATGACGCTTAGTGAGCAAGCGTTGTATAGCAGATTTTTTATTTAGGGGTTACTTTGTATATTAAAGTTGTGATATTCTAATTTGGATTTTAGTTAAGAGAGTTCGGGTAAGAAATTTCTCCCGATCTCTTGATGTATTTTGTTAAGAGTTTAAGCGGGAGATTTCGTATAAGAACTCTCCTCCGATCACCGCATATTTTATTAAGATTTTTGACTGAGAATTGGGTAAGAACTCTTCCCCGATCTCTTAAAGTATTCAGTTTGAAATTTAAGTGAAGGATCTCGGATAAGAACTCTCCTCCGATCTCCACATATTTTATTAAGATTTTGGTTGAGAATCGGGTAAGAACTCTCCCCCGATCTCTTAAAGTATTCGGTTTGAAATTTAAGTGAAGGATCTCGGATAAGAACTCTCCTCCGATCTCCACATATTTTATTAAGATTTTGGTTCAGAATCGGGTAAGAACTCTCCCCCGATCTCTTAAAGTGTTCAGTTTGAAATTTAAGTGAAGGATCTCGGATAAGAACTCTCTTCCGATCTCCACATATTTTATTAAGATTTGGGTTGAGAATCGGGTAAGAACTCTCCCCCGATCACATGTTTTATTAAGATTTTGATTGAGAAACGGGTAAGAACTCTCCCCCGATCTCTCAAAGTATGTTCATTAGAACGGGGTTTTGTAAGGACTTAAAACTAAGGATCCTGGTAAGGAGTCTTTTTGGACCTCCCCTTTTATGGGAATAGAGTACCGACGACATAGGAAGTCCAGGTAAAGCTTTTCCTAGCCTACGGGATCTTTTAAATAGATAGTGGATGAAAGACCGAACTCTTTGCCGATCTTCCGCTTGATCATTTTATTAGAACTCTTCGATTAGCGATATCCGATCTCTTTTGTTGCTAATCCGGGATCCGATCTCATCTTAATTCCCGATCTATAGTATTTTCGCCTAGTTTCATTTTGAGGCCTGATCTCATAACTTGTTTATTTAACCTATTCTCATTTCTGATCTGTTCGACCTTTTGCTATGCCTATCTTTTGTCACTTTTTATTCATTCAGGCCCGAAGCTCTCATGCTAAGATACTTCTACCAACACCTTTAAGATTATCTACAAGTTGTCCGTAACCTGACCGTCTATTCTCGATGGAAATGGAAACTAAGAGGAGATAAATAGAGTTTACGAATGAATAGAAAGAGAAAATCTGGGAAATAACTATTGGCCTGGATAATCTACTTTGAGATTTTAGCCTAACTGAATATAAAAGAAATTTTAAGAATAAAAATGGAGAAAATTAAGCACGATTATTTGACAAAATGACAGTTTAGACACTTATCTGTGGAAAGTCGAGGAGACTAATGAGCTAATTCCAGTGTCCACAAATCTTGTACAGGTGAAAGCTGACGGCCAAAAGACTAGTACTTACTTGAAGTAGCGTGAATCAGGTTGGAATGAAGTTGAGCTTTGGAGAGTAATGTACCGATATTAGGGCGGTGAGAATGAAATTGAACAAAGAAAATGGCCTTACAGAGCAATGAACATGCACTGAAAATGAAAATTTCAGGGTTTAGAACTCCTTCGATGCAGATACTTAAAAAAACTGATTTCTAAAGTTTCTCAAAAGCTCAGAATGGCAAAGCAGCAAGACTGAATCAAATTTCATAGTCTTTCCACTATAATAACCACCACCTTTTTTTTTCCGTCCCCTCTACAGTATTGCATATAGGTATTTATAGGGAACAGGTGCCTATAATGAAGGGTCAGGATCTCACTAGGGGAGACAGAGGGTTCAGATTCAAAAGGACATAATCTGATGTCTGGGAATTAAAGAGAATCAAGATGGAGGGCTGGGATCCCGTTCAGAATATCCGTCCTTTCTTCTTTTAATCCCACGGCTCAGGGTCTTGCCTTACAAGATGGATCTGAAGGCTGGGAATAAAAAGTGCCGAACCTGTCGTCCGCTTTTTGATCCGAGGGCTCCGGATCCATCCTTACATTTATGATTAACGGTGGAGATCGAGATGTACGGGACTGTCTCAACTGATTTGGCGTTAGGCAGCTAGGTGGGTATTTCTGCAGATGAGGAGTGTGGTGAGGATTTGATCGTGCCTGCAACGCTTTAACTAACTCAGATCTGACAATGAATTGATTGAAAAATTATCTAGTCTCTCCGTGCTTTTCGATCTCTATTTTCTTCCGATCTCCCTATTATGACCCTCTCCTTTTCCGATCTCTATTGTATCGGGTCCCTCCTCATTTCCCAATCTCTCCCATTTTAAATCCTTCCCTTTTGTCTGTCTTGCATTGGTCAAAGCAATTAATACCTCAGTTACCGATGCATCCGCTTCGGTTTCTGTATACAATAAATGCCTAGGCCCTATATATATGCACCTACGGGAAATCCCCTTCACACTTCAATTTTCCTCCTCTAGTTTTTTTTCAATGCTCCATTTCCAATTCTAACTTCTCTGGTAATAATTCTGACCATGTTGGCTGCTTTTGATCTTTTGCCGATTGTTTTCTTCGCCCTTCGCCTGAAAATTTATGACCTCGGCGATTGGAAAACCATAAAGACGTCATCTGATGACAGTGAGGGAACTAGACTAATTTACCGATCAAGATCGAAAGTGACAATCATGCCGATCTCAAATCGGTCCACCGGTATAATCGGTGGACCGATCTCGGGCAAGAGGATTGCTAAATTCAATCTTAATGTCGGTGACCGCCTTTTGAAGTTCATTTGGCCTCCAACCACATCGGGCGTCCCGACTGCAGCTCGGTTCTGGTCGATGACATCGGCGATGACTCCGCTCACTTCCATGAGAGTCATAGTCACCCCATCTGAGCTGCACATCTATCCAAAATTTGTGACTAGCTTTCTGATCAAACACATCTTTTGATTCAGCCACAAGACTAGGTTTTAACATAGGCGTGGAACCTCGGAGTAGTCTTAAGCTAGGTAGGATGTAGTACTGATCTTTAGAGATCGTCCCAAATAATGTAATCCGATCTTTTGAGATCGCCCAAATGATATAATCCGATCTTTTAGAAATGAAATGAAACTTTTGTTTAAATGTTTGTCTTATTATTGCATTAGTTATTTTCCAATCTCTGATATATATATTCGATCTTATCTCTAAATGAATCGTCATTAGCCAATCCATGGTTTTGGAAGTTTGCTCAATCCGATGACCCTGACTAACTGATCTCATTTATTCAATTTTATTATTATGTTTCTAGAACCTTCCCGTGACATGTCAAGGAAGCAACCCGATTCTACTAACCGATGCGTCGCTTAGGACTTCGTGAGCATTTAATGCTCAGACGGGTATAAATAGGGGGAGGGTAAGTCAGTTGCTTCCTTATGTCATTTTCAGAACTTCCCTAGCAATCTCAGCATTCTCTCTCATTTTTTCAAGTTTTCAGGCACCGATCACACTCCGATAAGGGTTTTGATTTCCTTTCTTGGTTAATTCCTTTTGTTTTTCCAACAATGAGTGGTGCTGAGGGTCAAAGAGCTGCGAGCCTGCCTTTCATTCATATTTCGTGGACCTCGGAAGAAGGCGATGTGACTGGGCCAAGCGGACGTCCCAATACAGCCATCGTTCCTGTTACTAGTCTGACTACCAGACCGAGGCGAGGAGCGTCTTTGAGAAGAGAAAACATGCCAGTTGATGAGTTGCCTTCGGTCCTAAGAGAAACCGATCTCCGATCTATTAGTCAGGAGTACAATCTGCGGATCGACTACTTTGAACTGATCAAATGCCATGGCGATCTTTGGGCCGATCACTTCTTCGATGAAGGCGATGTTATCATGGTATACGAAGAGCATCTGAAGGCCGGGCTCTATTTCCCTTTAGACGAATTTTACAAGGTCATCCTAAAGTTCTACCATGTCTCGGTAACTCAAGTGCATTCGAACTCCTAGTGGACTTTGGTAGCCTTCCGGGGCCTCTGCTGAGCTAAGAGAATGGAGCCTACGGCTAAAGTCTTTGCTGAGCTGCACAGGCTTACCCGAAGGAAGGATGATGAGTTTCGGTTCTTTCAGGCAAAGCCGAACTACGGGCTCTTCACTGATCTCCCTTCTTCACTGAAGAACTAGAAGAACCAGTTCTTTATATTGAGGAGCAAAATTCCGAACGACTTTGAGAGTATCCCACAGAGTTGGCAACACCTGGTCGCTTCGATCCCGAAGAAGATCACCTTAAATAAGGACGAAGACGCCATGGTGAAAGAGTTAAAATCTCAGGCGTCCACCCACAACTTCTAGTGCTTAGATGCGATTATGGCCGAACTGAAGTGGTGGATGATGCACCTGATCACTGACGAAGACTACGAGCTTCAGCTCTCTGACCTCAGCCCTGGTACAATCCATATCCCTGGCCTCTGAATCTTAGCGAACTCACTGACTTCTTCGCTGTGCAGGTATGGCTGGTGGCGACACTTCTAAGGAGAGTCACAAGCGAAAGAGGGAGGTTTCTCAAAAGGTTCGGGCGATGAAGGACGAAGACGCCATGGTGAAAGAGTTAAAATCTCAGGCGTCCACCCACAAATTCTAGTGCTTAGATGCGGTTATGGCCGAACTGAAGTGGTGGATGATGCGCCTGATTACTAACGAAGACTACAAGCTTCAGCTCTCTGACCTCAACCCTGGTACAATCCATATCCCTGGCCTCTGAATCTTAGCGAACTCACTGACTTCTTCTCTGTGCAGGTATGGCTGGTGGCGACACTTCTGAGGAGAGTCACAAGCGAAAGAGGGAGGTTTCTCGAAAAGTGTGGGCAATGAAGGAAGCCACCGTTACTGTTGCTCACACTCCTCAGCTTGAACTGGTAGAGGTGCCGAGCTCTCCTCCCCGACCTCAGGAGCAGCCGATCCCAGAGGTAGAGGTTGTCGCTCCTACTCCTCAGTAGATCGAACTTTCAACTCCCCTGCCTTCTCCGATCTCTTCCAATGTGGAAGGGGAGTCCTCGGGTTCTTTGATTAGGACGCTTTCCCGGGGTGCTCAACTCCTGATCCAATCGCTGGAAAGGAATCGCTCTACCAGAGGGAATCCCGGCCTAGCCAAAGTTATGGGTGCCTCCATCTGCTTCCAAGAGGATCGGAACACATTGGCAGAGGAGAGTATTGATGATATTTTAACTCAGACTATGAGTTTGGGCTTGGAGGCCATCGCAAATCAACACGTAATCAGAGAGAAGGCCCATACCTTGGAAGGAGATCCTTAAGGCGGTCCAGGATGCCTCAGCTGCACAAGCCCAACTCTCCTCTGCTAATGACTACATCGCCCAAATGGAAGATCGAATGAAACATTACGAAGAGAGGATAGCAGAAGTGGAGCGGGAACTTGAAGACTCCCGGGCTAGTCAATCTGCCGATCTCGCTCGTTTTACTGAGGAACTTTGGGCGAAGGAGGAGGAGCTCCGAGCGAAGGATGAGGAGCTTCGAGCCAAGGATGAGGAGCTCCAAGCTAAGGAAGAGGAAAGCACCACAAAAGAAGCCGGGGCTTATGTGAACGCCCATAATGACCTTCTAGCCGAGCTGAAGAAGCGGTATCCTGAAGAAGACTTCTCCTGGATGAATGAGCTCGCCCCAGAGGCCGAAGAGGAGAGCGACAAGGAGCCAGAGAGAGAGAGAGGGGGAGAGAATCAGAGAGTGGATGATGTACTTGGGGAGCAGGCTGGGGGTGACCCACCTGCTGAGTGACTTGTATATTATTTTTCTTTGAAATGAATGAAAATCCTTTTTGTTCAATTTCTTGATGAGATCGGAAAGCATCCAAATTGTATGAGTTAATTGTTTGAACATTTTGGAACATTAAACTTGAAAGCAACCATTAACCCAAGTATAAGAGATCGAAAAAACATTATACGTAAGCATGAGATCGGACTAAGCCATGACCAAACACCGGGTAAAACTTTAGAACATTAGAATTGGAAAGACTTGACATTGATTTGAATTCTTAAGATCGGGATCGTCATTAGACCGGATAGAAACCTTAACTTCATTTTAAGGAATATCTGGGGCATTCAAGGGAGAAGCCCGATCACAACATTAGCGAAATGAAGTTCCACAATATTTGTAAAGAAAGATCGAAGGCAAGACTGGATGGTCCAGGGACCCAACATTGGTTCGAACCCATCTGATAAGAGATCAGAAAACAATTAACTAAGTATGGGATCGGTTTATTCCATAGTCGAGCAATCGGTGAGTTCGGAAAAGTCATTTGTGGTCGAAGGACATCGGCTGAGAGCGGATGATAAAGTCGATTTTAAAGTTTCTTATCTTCGGAGGTCGGCCAAAATATGGTGTCTACATACATGACATAAATACATATCATTAGTTTAACATTACAATCAAATAATGAAAAATATTTTCTTATAAAATAATTTTCATAGAAAATATTTTCTATATATAAGTTGTTTTTCATTAAACAAACGGAGGCTTAGTTTATTATTTTTAAATTTGTGAACTGTTTAATCCCTCCCATTATTTTTTAAAGCAACTTTTCTATTAGTCAAATAAGGAAAAATAATTATATTATTTAAATTACAGGAATTAAATAGTTAATAAATTTAAAATTATAAAAATTAAATAATTGCATTATTCAAATACTAAGTAGTTGAGTTGAAAAAAAGAATTCATTAAAATACTAAGAAGGATTAAATAATTCAAGGAAGAAAGGACTAAATATCTAATTTTATGAGCAAAAGTTCAGATCCTAACCTATAAGGCACTTCGCTTTTCTACACATTACTAGGATGTTTATTTTATTTATTTATTATTTTTTTTTTGAAATGCCAATGCATTACAAGGCCTTAAGGGCATCAGAATTACAAATAACTTAGAAAGAAAAAGGCTTCACCCCTAACTAATTATGTGGCAATAGATGATGAAAATTAAGTTTGGCTAAGTGGTGAGCTACTCCATTAGCTTTCCTACTAACATAAGAGAATTCAACATGAGTAAAGTGGGAAGCTAGGTCTCTAATAGCATTCACCGTAGCTTGGATTCCCCAACAACAATCACTCTAAAAACTCTTCAGTGCTTGAATTAGAATCTCAGAATCAGATTCAAGGATGATGGACTGTGCTTCCATGCTCGAAGCTAGCTTGATTGCTTGTAACAAGGCTTTTGCTTCTCCAGCTAGAGCAAAAGAACAGATGATTTTCTTGATAGCCCTGTCAGCAACCCTCCCTATCGACACCATATTTTGGCCGATCCCCAAAATCAACAAGACTTTGAAACCGATCCCCAGCACTAGGTCTCCCTGGGCCAGCCAATGACATTTCCGACTTCCCTTCATTTTTCTTTACCAGATGACCATATTTCCGAACTCTCCTTAAAAGGAATTGAATCAATGCTAAGTCCTAACATTCTTTAAAGCCCTGCCGATTTCTCAAATCATTTACCGATCTCTTGGGTATATCCCTGATCTCTGTTGATAAATGAAGTGAACTAGCATTAGATCTTTTCTTACCAGTTTTAGTGCCGATCTCCTTTTCGGAAGATTAAGAGCTAAGGTTTTGGCTCGGTTTAACGAGGGTTCCGATCTTAAGTCTTCAAGTTAAATTTTCAATTTTAATCAAGTCCCGTTCAGCATTTCTTCCCCACCGATCTAATGCTTATTGTGCTTTCCGATCTCTTATACTTAGATTAATAATTGCATTTTTGTCTTGCTGTGCTCATACAATCAAATACTCAGACAAACAATGGTTTAAAATTTTCCGATCACAACCCTTCATTGAACAAAGAGGCATTCCATTTCATTTCATAATTTGTACAAGTTATTCGGCTGGGGGATCACCCCCAGCCTGATTTGCATTCTGCTCACTCTCTCTCTCACCCTCGGCTTCACTGTCCTCATCGTCGCCCTCAGGAGCCAGGTCGGCCATCCAGGAGAAGTCCTCTTCAGGGTAGCGCTTCTGGAGTTCGGCCAAGAGGTCCTTGTGAGCATTCACATAGGCTCCGGCTATCCCTGTCACCATCTCTTCATCCTTCTCTTTAAGCTCCTCATCCTTCGCCTTAAGCTCCTCGTCTTTTTCCTTAAGCTCCTCGATGAGTTGGGCGACCTGAGCAGCTTCGTTGGCGTGAAGCGCCTGGACTTCCCCAAGAGCACGGTCCCTCTCAGCCAAAATATGATTCTGTTCGGCCAGCCTGTCTTCATGGAACTTTGCCCGTCCCTCGACTTGAGATATATAATCCCGAGCGGATGAGAGTTGGGATCGGAGGGAAGCCAATTCCTGATTTTTCTTCCCGATCTCCTTACCTAGACGCTGGACCTTTTCCCAAACCATGGTCTGATTCACCAGGCACTCCACATTCAGACTCATGGAGTGAGTCAAGATGTCATCAAGGCTGCTCGAGGATAGCCTGTCCCGATCCTCCCGAAGAAAGATGGAAGACCCCAAGACTTGGGCAAAACCGGGGTTCTCCCGTACAGTCCGGTTATTCTTCAAAGACTCCATTAACTTCTGGGCGCCACGAGAGGAGGTCCTCCCAGAAGATTGAGAAGGCCCCCTTTCCGTGCTTGGGACAACTGAAAGAGTCGGAGGCTGCTCTTCCGTTCTAGGAGGAGATCGGACAGCTTCTGAGGTCGGCGGACCCGAAGGTTGAGGCGGGTCTCTTTGTATCTCCCCAGGCTCATGACCGGGTGTTTGAAGTCGTTCCGAACGCTTCATCTCCTTTATCTTCCGGGAGATCTCTCTTTCCTTCTTCCGCTTCCTAGAACCCTCACCACCCGCCATACCTGCACAAAGAAAAGGTTAGTGAGATCGCTAAGGTCGTGAGAACCGAGATATAGAAAATACTAATGCCGAGGTCAGAGAGCGGAAGTTCGCGGTCTTGGCCAGTGAGCAATTGAATAGTCCAATGTTGCAGCTCGGCAGTCACCGCATCCAAACAAGAATACTTTTGAGTGGCGGCCTGACTCTTCAGATCCATCACTATTAAACTTTCCTCCTGACTCAGGGTAATGTGCCTCGGAAGCAAGGGCCCCTGGTACCACCAGCTACGAGGGAAGTCCTCAAAGCAGCTCGGATCTTTGCTCCTCAGAATGAAGAAACGGTTCTTCCAATTCTTAAGGGATGAGGGCAAATCAGAAAAGAGCCCGCAATTAGGCTTCGCCTGAAAGAACCAGTGTTCGTCATCCTTTTGGCGAGTTAGTCTGTGCAGCTCGGCGAACACCTTAGCGTAGGTCTGATTCCCTTAGCACGGCATAGACCTCGGAAGGCTACCAAGATCCGCCACGAGTTGGGGTGAATTTGAACAATGCATGCTCGGTGAAGTTTTAAGACCTCCTTGTAGAAATCGTCTAGAGGGAACCTCAGACCGGCCTTTAACTGTTCCTCGTACACCATAACCATGTCATTCTCTTCAAAGGAGTGATCGACACGAAGATCGCCGTGGCACTTGATTAGCTCGTACGAATCAGGCCGAATATTATATTCTTGGCTGAACGATTGCAGATCGTATTCTCGAAGAATCGACGGTAGCTCGTCTATAGGGAGAGTCTCTCTCCCTGAAGAAGGTGCGAGCCTCGATGGTATGACCCGCCCCCGAGTTGGAGCGGAGGCCCTGGGAGGTTCTTGTTGAATGCTTGGCCCGACTGCCTCTTCTTCATCAGACGATGACCACGAGAACTGAATCGAAGGAGGGCTCGCCGCTCTCTGACCTTCGGCACCGTTCATTTTCAAAAGAAACAAAGAATTTAAATTAAAAGAGGATCAAAGCCCTTACCGGAGTCTGATCGGCGTCGGAAGAACTTGAGAAAACGAGAGAACTTCGAAGTTGTGAGCAGGGGATTGAAAATGGAATGAGAGAACAACTGGCTGACCCTCCCACCCCTATTTATACTAGTCCGAGCATTTAATGCTCGCGAGGTTCTAGGCAGCGCATCGATTGGTGGAACTCGACAGCTGTTCTGACACTTCTCTCAAATATCCGAATGTTCAGGGATGGGTTAATTGGAGATCGGCATAATAAGTTAAATATTTTGAATAAAGGATCAGTTAAGTATCATTCAGGTAAAGAACCAGATCGGATAACAAAATTAGAGATAGGAAAAATAGTGAATAAGATGATAACCTATTAAATAAAGTCTTTATTTTCAAAAGATCGGATTACATCATTTGGGCGATCTCTAGGATCGGATTACACTAACATTGGATCACATCATTTCTGTGATCTCTAGAGATCGGATTGCATTGAAAATAAAATACATCATTTGGGCGATCTCTAGGGATCGGACTACAATAAAGGTCTAACTACATCATTTGGGCGATCTCTAGAGATCTGATTACATTTTAGGATTACATCATTTGGGCGATCTCTAGAGACCGGTGGAACATCCTATCTAAAGGACCTATGTCAAAGCCTAGTCTCGTGGCTGAATCAAAAGAGGTGTTCGATCAGGAGACCGGCTATTGACATCGGATAGATGTACAGCTCAGATGGGGTGACTATGACTCCCATGAAGATGAGAGACATCGTCACCGATGTTACCACTCGAAACCGACCCGCTGTCGGAACACCCAATGTGGAGGAAAGACGCTGTCGGAACACCCAATTCTATGAGAAGCTGAATGAACTCAGTTGAGCGACTCGAGATCGGTACAACCGAGGTCCGCAATACAGATCGGTCAAATCCAGTCCTCTCACCATCGTCAGTTAAGGTCATTCGATCACCGGGATCGTGAATTTTCAGTCGGTGAGTAAAGAAGTCCATCGGAAAAAGATCAAAGCCACGATTATAGCGTAACTTCCACCAAGCGGCTAAACAGGAAAGTAAGAAAGGAAGAGAGGAAAATCGGATGAAAGAAATGTCTCTGTCGACAGGAGTATATATAGGGAAAATGAGCATTTATTGTCGAAGCGTAAAACGGCTTAACGCCGAATCGAGGACAATTAATACTTTGACCGACCGGACTGAAGAAGGGAAAAGATCGGAATAATAGATCGGAAGGTGGGAGACCAGCATGAAAGGTCGGAAAGAACATGTGAAAGAGATCGAGAAGAGGAGGGATCGGTAGGCAAAAAGAATAAGACAAATTCCAATAACCGTCGCCGAATCAGAGCGAGGTAGTTAAGGCGTTGCAGCGAGATCTCCACCGCACGCCTAAGAATCGCCCGCAATCTTTGCAGTGCGAGGTATGTCATGTGATCCTGTACATCCCAATCTTCACCGTTGATCCCACTTGTAAGGACAAACCGGAACCCTTAGATCAAGAGAGAAGACGACAATACCGGCGTCTTTCGCTCTTAGCCCTCGGATCGTTAGGACAAGGAAATTTGGGACCGTCGGATGGAAAGAAGAAAAGGACAAATATTATGAAGAGTGATCTCAATCATTCATTTTGATTCTCTTTAATTCTGAACCTCCGATCATGTCCTTGAATCTCGACTCTCCATCTCCTCAAATAAATCCCGACCCTTCACGAAGAGCACCCGATTCCTATAAATACCGCATAAAACTGCTCAAGGGACGGACGGGCAAGAAAAATAGACAAGAGGTCATTATTATAGCAGAGGAACTCGAAATTTCATTTAGTTTACTACTCGCTACTTAGAAGTGTCAATCAAAAGACTTTTGAAACAAGTTTTCAAGTGTTTTTCTTGAAAAGATTCGAATCTGGAACTCTACCTTTCCGGTTTGTTCATTATCCGGTCACACTCTCACTTTCTGCCATTTATAATTTCAGTCCAAGCAAAACTTCATTCCATACGGTTCTATTCATCTTGATCGATCGCATTTTAGCTAATCACCCTCCAGTTCACGAGGAACACCACCCTCGTGCCAATCAATCCTTGCCTTATCACTATTTGGCACCCCATAGTTATTTTAGTAGCTTTGGCTCCTCACAGGTAAGAGCTCATATTACTGTTTTATTAAATGCTTACATTTACTTTCTGCATTTTCTTTGTTCTTCTCACATCTGTGACTTTCTACTTTTGCACAAACGATCCCCAAAGAATGTTCATGTAAGAGCTCATATCACTGTTTTATCGAGTGTCTACATTTACTTTCTGCATTTTCTTTGTTCTTCTCACATCTGTGACTTTCTACGTTTGCACAAACGATCCCCAAAGAATGACACTCTCAAATCATCTATTTAGTGATCAGTTCATTTTTATTAATCTTCATCCTTTTTGAAAGTAAGTTTTCTAACTCCTAGTAGTATGTAAGTGGTTGGGTAAACGTAGGTAACTGCAACTTAGGGGTCTCTTTTAAAAGAGAGAACATGAATAACACGTCAGGAAGATAGCCAAACTATTAGGCTGACGTAAACAGCAATTCGGCAAGATGTCATAAAGCGAAATAGAACCAAAGTAAACATAACAGAATAGATCGGATGTTAATAGATATTGGTAAAATGACTACATGAAAAGGTCAGTGAATCAAGTCTAGTGTTCCCCGTTCAGCCACAGGGTATCCAGAAACCTTATCCCCAGCATTTTTGAATGCCAGAATTCTTAGTTTTAGGTTCTTAGGACCCGTAGCTGTGGTTAAATTTTTAAAGGTCGGAAAAGTCTTTGTCCGAGTCCCGTCAAAATAGAAGAGGTCGGAAGAGTCCTTATCCTATCCTTGCCTAAAAGTTTTAAATCAACTCTTAAAGGAGATCGGAGGAGGGTTCTTATCCGGTCTCCCTTCAAAATTTTGATAAACATTAAATAGGGATCGGAGGAGAGTTCTTATCCGGTCTCAACTCAAAACATTAATAAATAACTCTAAAAGAGATCGGAGGAGGGTTCTTATCCGGTCTCCCTTCAAAATTTTAATAAACATTAAATAGGGATCGGAGGAGAGTTCTTATCCGGTCTCAACTCAACATTAATAAATAACTCTAAAAGAGATCGGAGGAGGGTTCTTATCCGGTCTCCCCTCAAAATTTTAATAAATAACTTAAAAGAGATCGGAGGAGAGTTCTTATCCGATTCTCACACCCGTTCACTGAGGTTGTCTCATTTACTTATGTATCTGGGTGATCCAAATTTAGTGAAAAATCAAATATTCCTTCTACCAAAAGGATTAACATTGCCGCCTAAGCCCTCCTAACTAATATATAAAGGACGCAGAATTAAATCTACTTACCATTATTAAGGGACGAGGTGGGGTGCCTAACACCTTCCCCACCCGTTTACGGACCCCGAACTTAGAATCTCTATTTTGAAGTGGTTTCATTTTTAATTTAACTTCTCAAATGGTTTTCTTTAGTTTCCCTCAAAACTAAGGTGGCGACTCCTCACTTTTTCCCACTTCGGTGAGTGATCGTCCAGGCGACCGCAAAATCTATTGCGACAGCTTGGCGACTCCGCTGGGGATTTAATTTTAACCCCGGTTTAGTGGTCCAAAAGTAGATTTAATTTTGTTAGATCAAATCATAGTTAGATGGGCTCATTCGGCGATGTTTTGTACATTAATTATTATTGCTGCTAACTATTTTGTTTGTTTTGCCTGTTCTATTTCCTACAGTGCTCTTCATTTCAAAAAAAGGGAAAAAGGAAAAAATGGAAAAATAAAATCCCCCTGAATTGGGAAGAGGTAAAAGGTGTCCCTTCACACACTGAACACTCACACAATGTCCTCACACACTATGGTCCTAACCCGGGCTTTCTTACCCTTTTAGGAAAGTAGGAGGGGGTCATGTAGCGGTACCCGTGGGTTTTACCCCGTTAGTATCCGTGAAGGCTTCTGCTCAAATTGAAACTCGTTCTATTTACCGTGATACCCGTGGAATTTTCCCGACAATATCATGGTTATAGAATGGGGCTCTACTGTTTACAGTAGGGGCAATTTGGGAACATGTGGCTTTTAGAAAGTTAGACCTTGAGCTAAACTATCACAATAGCTGAAAGCCGTAGTAAGCTACCTTATAAGATAGAACTATCCAATTAGGTAGCACTCATCCGGTATCAGGAGTCTCCCTATGCTAGGACAAAAGGGGCATACTTACTCTTACCCTATTCTGTTTATTTTACTTTGTTCTTACTTTTAAGGGTAATCTTGAATCATGTTGTTAAGAAAACCTGCACATTTTCCTACTTTGATAAATGTGTAGGTACCACTCTGCCAACAATATAATCCAAGATTACCTGAATCTATCCCGCTAATAAGTTTTTCCTGCAGACATCACTAAATTAAGGTCTATGAAAGATAAGCATCATTTTTAACATGGCATTCTCAAGTCAGTTGGCAGAAGAAGTTCTTAGACCATAACAGAATGCTAAACCATTATTGAACCTATGAGGCGGTTCGGGCCATGGT
Organism: Hevea brasiliensis; assembly: GCF_030052815.1. NCBI lineage: Eukaryota > Viridiplantae > Streptophyta > Magnoliopsida > Malpighiales > Euphorbiaceae > Hevea > Hevea brasiliensis. Next base: position 13,402,033 of record NC_079499.1, read on the forward strand.
TTAGCAAAATTGTGAATGGATAGTATGACTCCCGTAGGTACTCCCTCGTGAGGTTTATGGGAAATGTTGGAAGCGCCATATGGACAAGTACTATAGAGGCGTGTTCAATCCAGTCATTCACCGTCAGACTATCGAACAATGCCATGATAAAATTGATGCAATTATCCTTCTCCAGACCCCATTTTGGCTCCCAGATGCCACAGTATCCTTCGTCCGAACCAGGACCTTTAGTTTTTACGAAATCCAAAATTTATTAAAAGTTTTTACTTCCTCACGGAAAAACAACATTGCTTGAACAAGGCAAGTCCGACTAAGCACGCGATTCAACCCCAAATGAGTGTACTTAACAAGATCCCGGACAAAGAAGATAATGGAAGACCAGGAACAAGTACAGAACCTACAGGGGCAAGTGTCTGAAATAAAAGACCAAGTTTCAGAACTTGTGAAGCTGATGAGGGAGATGTCCCAAAATAAGCCAGCTTCAGACCTTAACCTACCATTACCTCCTCCACCTCCTACAACGGTTGATTCTCACTACGCTTCAACCTCTTTCACTTTCCAGCCATCAATACCAGATCCGACGGTCACTGTCAATCTGGTTCCACTAAATAATGAACCTCCTTTCTCTTATTATCCAGCCATCCCGAATGCCAAACCATCCCTTTCGGTCCCGAACCCTCCAATTCATTCCGCCCCTCATTTCCCAGTTGGGGGAGTACCTCACACATCAGGAGGAGAAAGTAAAATGAGAGAAAATGAGAAGCTGTCTGCTCTGGAAGAGAGATTGAGAGCTATAGAGGGCTTGAATATGTATGGCTCAGTTGACGTGGCATCATTAAGATTAGTCTGGATGTGGTGGTGCCACCCAAATTCAAGGTCCCCGATTTCGATAAGTATCTCGGGAATTCGACCCTCGCATTCACTTGGCAACCTATATTGCCAAAATGTGTGCCCTAACAGAAGATGACAGGCTTCTCATTCACTTCTTTCACGAGAGCCTCTCCGGAGCAGCTCTGAGATGGTGCATACAATTGGACAGGAGCAAGCTACGCTCCTGGAAAGATTTGGCTGATACCTTCTTGAAGCAATACAAATTCAACTGCGACGTGGCCCTCACAAGGAGAGATCTCCAAAACTTGGTGCAGAGGGACAGGGAAAGCTTCAAAGAATATGCTCAGAGATGGAGAGAGAAAGCAGCGGAGATATACCCTCCAGTTATTGACAATGAGCTTTGCTCTCTCTTCATTGAGACCTTGAAAGCTCCTTATTTCTATTTGATGATCGGGAACACTTCCAACAACTTTGCTAACATTATACAGACTGGGGAGAGAATTGAGGCAAATTTGAGACTAGGGGAGGTGCACAATGTGATCAACCATGCCCCCCACAAAACACCTACCGTTCTCGATTTCCTTCCCAAAACCTAATGGTAGCCAATTTTCCACCACAAGTTCTTCTTATCCCAACCGCAATAGGTCCCATAACCAATTGCTTACACTTCACGTCTGCCGACTCAAACAAACTAGTTCATCTAAATCACCCACTCCCCAATCCCGACCCACCACTGCCTATACCCTTAAGCGAGATTTATTGCTACCTTTTAAGCATAAACCAGATAGCCCCCATACCACTTGACCTTTTACAATCCCCATATCCAATGAGGTGTGATCCAAATGCTCATTGTGACTACTATAGGGGGGGCAATTGGTCACTCAACACACAATTGTGGAGCTTTCAAAGGTAAAGTACAGTCCCTTATCAGAAATGGGTGGTTGGAGATGGAAAGTGAAAGTGCAATTCCTAATGTTGCCTAACCACGAAACTGGTAAAAGAGAATGTGCACATGAAAGAATGCATAGGGGATGCGTTGGAACCAGAAATGCTGATTGTGCAAATAAAAGGAAATCAAGAGCTTGATACTTGGGGGGCAAAGGATATCCTTATACTTTTCTCTGAGTAATGAATATTTGGTTACCAACACTTGACTACTTTGTCCATGGTGTCAAGTGAATTGTGAATGGACCTTCTCTCATGATTAAGTATTAGTAAGTTAATAGCGCATTTTTCCAAATTTTCATATCCGATTACTTCTTTTGTTTAACCTTTTCTTTGCTTAATAAAACCACTTAATTCTCCTCTTGTAACCGCCCCATTTCCATTTTCTTCAAGAATAATAATCAACCAATACATAATGATTCAATCAACTATGATATTCATGAAGTTAACTTTGAAGGACCAATAATTGCCCTGAATACTAGTGATTCTGATGAAGGGGAACTATGCCACGCAAGCTAACGAACACATGATGGCTAAGAAAATCTTACGACAGAGATACTATTAGATTACTTTGGAAGGAGAAACTATATTGAATATGTTTGAAAATGTCATAAGTGCTGTACATACGCTAGCTGGATAAACGTCCCATGATCGATTGCAATGCGGGGGATCGATGTCATTGGAAGCCTCCGGGGTGATTCATCTTAATTCATCACCTTATCGGCCCCAAATGAACAAAGCCATGGAAACTGTAAACAAGAATCTCAAATGAATGATCGAATAGATGACTGATTAGGGCAACTCCATATATGCAAGCAGTTTTGCCAATCAAGATGGAAATTCCTTCACTGTGAATCTTAATGGAGAACAAAGCTAGATGAAATCGAATAGGTCAAAACAAGATTTGAAATCTACCATGGACGATATACCAAAGAAGAAAGGCCAGGGCGCTTGAATAAGAATGAACAATCTCAGAAGCTCCAACCAAGAAATCTTATATCGAAGGAAAATACTACAAAATGTGGGACTTGAACTTTTAAAAAAAAAAAAAAAAGAAAAAAAAAAAAAAAGAAAATGTAGGAGTGAAAACCCGAAATGGTGCTCCTAGCAAAATGTGTGAAAGAGGGTGAAAACCTGAGAGGGCGCCTTCTGCAAAATGAGTGAAGGATGAAAACCCGAAAGGGCATCCTGAAAAAGTGAGTTATCAAAAAAAAAAAAAAAAAAAAAAAAAAAAACAAAGTAGGGGTGAAAACCCGAAAGGGCGCTTCTAGTCAAAAGGGCGAAAGGAAAGAGGGTGAAAACCCGAGAAGGCGCCTTCTGCAAAATGAGTGAAGGATGAAAACTCGAGAGGGCATCCTGAAAAAGTGGGTTATCGGGATTGAAAATCTCAAAGGATGCGCCTAGCAACATGAAACCTTATTGAGAACGTAAAATGGAGTCAAAAGGTAGCAAGTGACCATGGCACAAGGATTCTTCTCAGACTATTAGTATTTGGGGCAGTAAAGGGTCTAGAAAAGTTAATGAAGGAATTCGTGAGATTTCTCTTTCTTCCAAATTCATATTCTTATTCTTTGCTATTAAAAACCATATTTTTCTCATATTCCATTAGCCCATTTACCTTGGAACATGCGCTGTTAACTTGTTAATGCTTTATTGTGAGTTAAGAATTTAAACACAGGTAACTTTATATACATTGCATTGAGAATTATAGGGAATGACTAAGCAGTGAACACAACCTATTGATATGGGAAGTTGGGACTTTAAAAAAAAAAAAAAAAAAAACTAGGGGTGAAAACCCGAAAGGGCGCTTCTAGTCAAATAGACGTAAGGGAAGTAAAAACCCGCAAGGGCGCTTTCCGTAAAATAAGGAGAAAGTCGGGACAGAAAAGGGGCATCTGAAGGAATGGGATCATGGGTCAAGTCTTGCAACTCCTCCTCCATTAATCATCGGCCTTCGGTATCTTGTTAAGTACACTTCGTCAGGGAAAAAAACTTCATGTGTCAGGGTTAGACTTGCCTTGTAAGTTGATTTTAATTTCATGCAATTCACATTTCCACCATCAACCTCTGGTTCCTTGATCTAAGTTGATTTTAATTTCCTGCAATTTACATCTCCTGTCATCAACCTCTGGTTCCTTGATCTAAGTTGATTTTAATTTCCTGCATTTACATTTCCACCATCAACCTCTGGTTCCTTGATCTAAGTTGATTTTAATTTCCTGCAATTTACATTTCTGTCATCAACCTCTGGTTCCTTGATCTAAGTTGATTTTAATTTCTTGCAATTCACATTTCCACCATCAACCTCTGGTTCCTTGATCTAAGTTGATTTTAATTTCCTGCAATTTACATTTCTGCTATCAACCTCTGGTTCCTTGATCTAAGTTGATTTTAATTTCTTGCAATTCACATTTCCACCATCAACCTCTGGTTCCTTGATCTAAGTTGATTTTAATTTCCTGCAATTTACATTTCTGCTATCAACCTCTGGTTCCTTGATCTAAGTTGATTTTAATTTCACGCAATTTAAGTTTCCTGCTATCAACCTCTGGTTCCTTGATCTAAGTTGATTTTAATTTCATGCAATCTACATTATCTGGTTTTAATTTCCTGCAATTTACATTTCTGCTATCAACCTCTGGTTCCTTGATCTAAGTTGATTTTAATTTCATGCAATCTACATTATCTGGTTTTAATTTCCTGCAATTTACATTTCTGCTATCAACCTCTGGTTCCTTGATCTAAGTTGATTTTAATTTCACGCAATTTAAGTTTCCTGCTATCAACCTCTGGTTCCTTGATCTAAGTTGATTTTAATTTCATGCAATCTACATTATCTGGTTTTAATTTCCTGCAATTTACATTTCTGCTATCAACCTCTGGTTCCTTGATCTAAGTTGATTTTAAATTCACGCAATTTAAGTTTTCTGCTATCAACCTCTGGTTCCTTGATCTAAGTTGATTTTAATTTCATGCAATCTACATTATCTGGTTTTAATTTCATGCAATTTACATTTCCTGCTATCAACCTCTGGTTCCTTGATCTAAGTTGATTTTAAATTTCATGCAATTTAAATTTCCTGCTATCAACCTCTGGTTCCTTGATCTAAGTTGATTTTAATTTTCTGGTACTTCAACTTCTGTTAACAATTTCTAGGTCATTAGTTCCCTAATTTCAAACACTTAATCGTCCAAAATATGAGTCTGAATCTTTACATAATTCCTACACGGAAATTTCTTTCCTTTAATAGAAATTATGTAAAGAGGGGCAGCTGTCGACACCATATTTTGGCCGATCCCCAAAATCAACAAGACTTTGAAACCGATCCCCAGCACTAGGTCTCCCTGGGCCAGCCAATGACATTTCCGACTTCCCTTCATTTTTCTTTACCAGATGACCATATTTCCGAACTCTCCTTAAAAGGAATTGAATCAATGCTAAGTCCTAACATTCTTTAAAGCCCTGCCGATTTCTCAAATCATTTACCGATCTCTTGGGTATATCCCTGATCTCTGTTGATAAATGAAGTGAACTAGCATTAGATCTTTTCTTACCAGTTTTAGTGCCGATCTCCTTTTCGGAAGATTAAGAGCTAAGGTTTTGGCTCGGTTTAACGAGGGTTCCGATCTTAAGTCTTCAAGTTAAATTTTCAATTTTAATCAAGTCCTGCTCAGCATTTCTTCCCACCGATCTAATGCTTATTGTGCTTTCCGATCTCTTATACTTAGATTAATAATTGCATTTTTGTCTTCTTTGTGCTCATACAATCAAAAACACAGACAAACAATGGTTTAAAATTTTCCGATCACAACCCTTCATTGAACAAAGAGGCATTCCATTTCATTTCATAATTTGTACAAGTTATTCGGCTGGGGGATCACCCCCAGCCTGATTTGCATTCTGCTCACTCTCTCTCACCCTGGCTTCACCGCCTCGCTGCCGCCTCAGGAGCCAGTCGGCCATCCAGAGAAGTCCTCTTCGTGGTAGCGCTCGAGTTCGGCCAAGAGGTCCTTGTGAGCATTCACATAGGCTCCGCTATCCTCGTCACCATCTCTTCATCCTTCTCTTTAAGCTCCTCATCCTTCGCCTTAAGCTCCTCGTCTTTTTCCTTAAGCTCCTCGATGAGTTGGGCGACCTGAGCAGCTTCGTTGGCGTGAAGCGCCTGGACTTTCCCAAGAGCACGGTCCCTCTCAGCCAAAATATGATTCTGCTCGCCACTGTCTTCATGGAACTTTGCCCGCCCTCGACTTGAGATATATAATCCCGAGCGGATGAGAGTTGGGATCGGAGGAAGCCAATTCTGATTTTTCTTCCCGATCTCCTTACCTGCACTGGACCTTTTCCCAAACCATGGTCCGATTCACTGGCACTCCACATTCTGACTCATGGAGTGAGTCAAGATGTCATCAAGGTCGCTCGAGGATAGCCACCCCGATCCTCCGAAGAAAGATGGAAGACCCCAAGACTTGGGCAAACCGGGTTCTCCTGCATACCGGTTATTCTTCAAAGACTCCATTAACTTCGGGCGCCACGAGAGGAGGTCCTCCTGGAAGATTGAGAAGGCCCTTCCGTGCTTGGGACAATCGAAAGAGTCGGAGGTCGCTCTTCCATTCTAGGAGGAGATCGGACGCTTCGAGGTCGGCAGACCCGAAGGTTGAGGCGGGTCTCTTTGTATCACCCCAGGCTCATGACCGGGTGTTTGAAGTCGTTCCGAACGCTTCATCTCCTTTATCTTCCGGGATATCTCTCTTTCATTCTTCAGCTTCCTAGAACCCTCACCACCCGCCATACCTGCACAAAGAAAAGGTTAGTGAGATCGCTAAGGTCGTGAGAACCGAGATATAGAAAATACCAATGCCGAGGTCAGAGAGCGGAAGTTCGCGGTCTTGGCCAGTGAGCAATTGAATAGTCCAATGGTGCAACTCAGCCACCGCATCCAAACAAGAATACTTTTGAGTGGCGGCCCGACTCTTCGATCCATCACTATTAAACTTTCCTCCCGACTCAGTGGTAATGTGCCTCGGAAGCAAGGGCCTCGGTACCACCAGCTACGAGGGAAGTCCTCAAAGCAGCTCGGATCTTTGCTCCTCAGAATGAAGAAACGGTTCTTCCAATTCTTAAGGGATGAGGGCAAATCGGAAAAGAGCCCGCAATTAGGCTTCGCCTGAAAGAACCAGTGTTCGTCATCCTTTCGGCGAGTTAGTCTGTGCAGCTCGGCGAACACCTTAGCCGTAGGACTGATTCCCTTAGCACGGCATAGACCTCGGAAGGCTACCAAGATCCGCCACGAGTTGGGGTGAATTTGAACAATGCATGCTCGGTGAATTTTTAAGACCTCCTGGTAGAAATCGTCTAGAGGTAACCTCAGACCGGCCTTTAACTGTTCCTCGTACACCATAACCATGTCATTCTCTTCAAAGGAGTGATCGACACGAAGATCGCCGTGGCACTTGATTAGCTCGTTTGATCAGGCGAATATTATATTCTTGGCTGAACGATTACAGATCGGATTCTCGAAGAACCGATGGTAGCTCGTCTATAGGGAGAGTCTCTCTCCCTGAAGAAGGTGCGAGCCTCGATGGTATGACCCGCCCCCGAGTTGGAGCGGAGGCCCTGGGAGGTTCTTGTTGAACGCTTGGCCCGACTGCCTCTTCTTCATCAGACGATGACCACGAGGCTGAATCGAAGGAGGGCTCGCGCTCTCGACCTTGGCACGTTCATTTTCAAAAGAAACAAAGAATTTAAATTAAAGAGGATCAAAGCCCTTACCGAGTCCGATCGGCGTCGGAAGAACTTGAGAAAAGCAGAGAACTTCGAAGTTGTGAGCAGGGTATTGAAAATGGAATGAGAGAACAACAGGCTAACCCTCCCACCCCTAGTTATACTAGTCCGAGCATATAATGCTCGCGAGGTTCTAGGCCGCGCATCGATTGGTGGAACTCGGCGGTGCTCGACACTTCTCTCAAATATCCGAATGTTGGGGATGGGTTAATTGGAGATCGGCATAATAAGTTAAATATTTTGAATAAAGGATCAGTTAAGTATCATTCAGGTAAAGAACCAGATCGGATAACCACATTAGAGATCGGAAAAATAGTCAATAAGATGATAACCGATAAAATAAAGTCTTTATTTTCAAAAGATCGGATTACATCATTTGGGCGATCTCTAGGGATCGGATTACACTAACATTGGATCACATCATTTCTGTGATCTCTAGAGATCGGATTGCATTGAAAATAAAATACATCATTTGGGCGATCTCTAGGGATCGGACTACAATAAAGGTCTAACTACATCATTTGGGCGATCTCTAGAGATCTGATTACATTTTAGGATTACATCATTTGGGCGATCTCTAGAGACCGGTGGAACATCCTATCTAAAGGACCTATGTCAAAGCTCAGTCTCGTGGCTGAATCAAAAGAGGTGTTTGATCAGGAGACCGACTATTGACATCGGATAGATGTACAGCTCAGATGGGGTGACTATGACTCCCATGAAGATGAGAGACATCGTCACCGATGTTACCACTCGAAACCGACCCGCTGTCGGAACACCCAATGTGGAGGAAAGACGCTGTCGGAACACCCAATGTGGTAAGAAACCGAATGAACTCAGTTGAGTGACTCAAGATCGGTACAACCAAGGTCCGCAATACAGATCGGTCAAATCCAGTCCTCTCACCATCGTCAGTAAAGGTCATTCGATCACCGGGATCGTAAATTTTCAGTCGGTGAGTAAAGAAGTCCATCGGAAAAAGATCAAAGCCACAGTTATAGCCAGAACTTTCACCGGAGCAGCTAGAACAGGGAAAGTAAGAAAGGAAGAGAGGAAAATCAGATGAAGGAAATGTCTCCGTCGACAGGGGTATATATAGGGGAGGATGAGCATTTATTGCTAAGCAGAAAACGAAGCGGACGCTTCGAGAATCGAGGGACAATTAATGCTTTGACCAAGACCAGACCTGAAGAAGGGAAAAGATCGGAATAGTAGATCGGAAGGTGGGAGACCAGCATGAAAGGTCAGAAAGAACATGTGAAAGAGATCATAAAGAGGAGGGATCGGTAGGCAAAAAGAATAAGACAAATTCCAATAACTGCGTCGAATCGAGCCGAGGTAGTTAAGGCGTTGCGACGAGATCTCCACCGCACGCCTAAGAATCGCCCGCAATGTTGACAGTGCGAGGTATGTCATGATCTGTACATCCCAATCTCCACCGTTGATCCCACTTGTAAGGACAAACCCGGAACCCTTAGATCAAGAGAGAAGACGACAATACCAGCGTCTTTCGCTCTTAGCCCTCGGATCGTTCCGGACAAGGAAATTTGGGACCGTCAGATGGAAAGAAGAAAAGGACAAATATTATGAAGAGTGATCTCAACCATTCATTTTGATTCTCTTTAATTCCTGAACCTCCGATCATGTCCTTCGAGATCTCGACCCTCCATCTCCCTCAAATAAATCCTGACCCTTCACGAAGAGCACCCGATTCCTATAAATACCTGCATAAAAACTGTTCAAGGGACGGACGGGCAAGAAAAATAGACAAGAGGCTGTTATTATAGCAGAGGAACTCTGAAATTTCATTTAGTTTACTACTCTGCTACTTAGAAGTGTCAATCAAAAAGACTTTTGAAACAAGTTTTCTGAAGTGTTTTTCTTGAAAAGATTCTGAATACTGGAACTCTACATTTCCAGTTTGTTCATTATCTGGTCACACTCTCACTTTCTGCCTTTTATCATTTCTGTCCAAGCTCAACTTCATTCCATTCGGTTCTTTTCATCTTGATCTGATCGCATTTTAGCTAATCACCCTCCAGTTCACGAGGAACACCACCCCTCAGGCCAATCAATCCTTGCCTTATCACTATTTGGCACCCCATAGTTATTTTAGTAGCTTTGGCTCCTCACAGGTAAGAGCTCATACTACTGTTTTATTAAATGCTTACATTTACTTTCTGCATTTTCTTTGTTCTTCTCACATCTGTGACTTTCTACTTTTGCACAAACGATCCCCAAAGAATGTTCTTGTAAGAGCTCATATCATTTGTTTTATCAGTGTCTACATTTACTTTCTGCATTTTCTTTGTTCTTCTCACATCTGTGACTTTCTACGTTTGCACAAACGATCCCCAAAGAATGACACTCTCAAATCATCTATTTAGTGATCAGTTCATTTTTATTAATCTTCATCCTTTTTGAAAGTAAGTTTTCTAACTCCTAGTAGTATGTAAGTGGTTGGGTAAACGTAGGTAACTGCAACTTAGGGGTCTCTTTTAAAAGAGAGAACATGAATAACACGTCAGGAAGATAGCCAAACTATTAGGTGGCGTAACGACAATTCAGCAAGATGTCATAAAGCGAAATAGAACCAAAGTAAACATAACAGAATAGATCGGATGTTAATAGATATTGGTAAAATGACTACATGAAAAGGTCAGTGAATCAAGTCTAGTGTTCCCCGTTCAGCCACGGTATCGAAACCTTATCCCGGCATTTTTGAATGCGTAATTCTTAGTTTTAGGTTCTTAGGACCCGTAGCTGTGGTTAAATTTTTAAAGGTCGGAAAAGTCTTTGTCCGAGTCCCGTCAAAATAGAAGAGGTCGGAAGAGTCCTTATCCTATCCTTGCCTAAAAGTTTTGGGGATTTTGAAAGTAAATGATTTTGGGGATTTTGGGGATCGGCCAAATCCCAGCAGCCACACCAAGCTGTCGCAATAGATTTTGCAGTCGCCTGGACGATCACTCACCGAAGTGGGAAAAAGTGAGGAGTCACCACCTTAGTTTTGAGGGAAACTAAAGAAAACTATTTGAGAAGTTAAATTAAAAATGAAACCACTTCAAAACAGAGATTCTAAGTTCGGGGTCCGTAAACGGGTGGGGAAGGTGTTAGGCACCCCACCTCGTCCCTTAATAAGGGTAAGTAGATTTAATTCTGCGTCCTTTATAAATTAGTTAGGAGGGCTTAGGCGGCAATGTTAATCCTTTTGGTAGAAGGAATATTTGATTTTTCACTAAATTTGGATCACCCAGATACATAAGTAAATGAGACAACCTCAGTGAACGGGTGTGAGAATCGGATAAGAACTCTCCTCCGATCTCTTTTAAGTTATTTATTAAAATTTTGAGGGGAGACCGGATAAGAACCCTCCTCCGATCTCTTTTAGAGTTATTTATTAATGTTGAGTTGAGACCGGATAAGAACTCTCCTCCGATCCCTATTTAATGTTTATTAAAATTTTGAAGGGAGACCGGATAAGAACCCTCCTCCGATCTCTTTTAGAGTTATTTATTAATGTTTTGAGTTGAGACCGGATAAGAACTCTCCTCCGATCCCTATTTAATGTTTATCAAAATTTTGAAGGGAGACCGGATAAGAACCCTCCTCCGATCTCCTTTAAGAGTTGATTTAAAACTTTTAGGCAAGGATAGGATAAGGACTCTTCCGACCTCTTCTATTTTGACGGGACTCGGACAAAGACTTTTCCGACCTTTAAAAATTTAACCACAGCTACGGGTCCTAAGAACCTAAAACTAAGAATTCGGCATTCAAAAATCTTTGGGGATAAGGTTCTGGATACCACTGTGGCTGAGCAGGAACACTAGACTTGATTCACTGACCTTTTCATGTAGTCATTTTACCAATATCTATTAACATCCGATCTATTCTGTTATGTTTACTTTGGTTCTATTTCGCTTTATGACATCTTGCCGAATTGCTGTTTACGTCAGCCTAATAGTTTGGCTATCTTCCTGACGTGTTATTCATGTTCTCTCTTTTAAAAGAGACCCCTAAGTTGCAGTTACCTACGTTTACCCAACCACTTACATACTACTAGGAGTTAGAAAACTTACTTTCAAAAAGGATGAAGATTAATAAAAATGAACTGATCACTAAATAGATGATTTGAGAGTGTCATTCTTTGGGGATCGTTTGTGCAAACGTAGAAAGTCACAGATGTGAGAAGAACAAAGAAAATGCAGAAAGTAAATGTAGACACTCGATAAAACAGTGATATGAGCTCTTACAGTAACATTCTTTGGGGATCGTTTGTGCAAAAGTAGAAAGTCACAGATGTGAGAAGAACAAAGAAAATGCAGAAAGTAAATGTAAGCATTTAATAAAACAGTAGTATGAGCTCTTACCTGTGAGGAGCCAAAGCTACTAAAATAACTATGGGGTGCCAAATAGTGATAAGGCAAGGATTGATTGGCCTGAGGGGTGGTGTTCCTCGTGAACTGGAGGGTGATTAGCTAAAATGCGATCAGATCAAGATGAAAAGAACCGAATGGAATGAAGTTGAGCTTGGACAGAAATGATAAAAGGCAGAAAGTGAGAGTGTGACCAGATAATGAACAAACTGGAAATGTAGAGTTCCAGATTCGAATCTTTTCAAGAAAAACACTTGAAAACTTGTTTCAAAAGTCTTTTGATTGACACTTCTAAGTAGCGAGTAGTAAACTAAATTTTATTTCAGAGTTCCTCTGCTATAATAACAGCCTCTTGTCTATTTTTCTTGCCCGTCCGTCCCTTGAACAGTTTTTATGCAGGTATTTATAGGAATCGGGTGCTCTTCGTGAAGGGTCAGGATTTATTTGAGGGAGATGGAGAGTCGAGATTCCGAAGGACATGATCGGAGGTTCAGGAATTAAAGAGAATCAAAATGAATGATTGAGATCACTCTTCATAATATTTGTCCTTTTCTTCTTTCCATCTGACGGTCCCAAATTTCCTTGTCCTAACGATCCGAGGGCTAAGAGCGAAAGACGCTCGTATTGTCGTCTTCGCTCTTGATCTAAGGGATCCGGGATTGTCCTTACAAGAGGGATCAACGGTGGAGATTGGGATGTACAGGAATTTCATGACATACCACGCACTGTCGACATTGCGGCGATTCTTAGGCGTGCGGTGGAGATCTCGTCTGCAACGCCTTAACTACCTCGGCTCTGATTCTGACGACGGTTATTGGAATTTGTCTTATTCTTTTTGCCTACCGATCCCTCCTCTTTCTGATCTCTTTCACATGTTCTTTCCGACCTTTCATGCTGGTCTCCCACCTTCCGATCTATTATTCCGATCTTTTCCCTTCTTCAGGTCCGGTCTGGTCAAAGTATTAATTGTCCCTCGATTCCGGCGTTAACCGTTTTACGCTCGACAATAAATGCTCATTTTCCCCTATATATACTCCTGTCAGAGACATTTCTTTCATCCGATTTTCCTCTCTTCCTTTCTTACTTTCCACTGTTCTATTGCTTCGGTGGAAGTTCTGGCTATAACTGTGGCTTTGATCTTTTTCCGATGGACTTCTTTACTCACCGACTGAAAATTCACGATCCCGGTGATCGAATGACCTTAACTGACGATGGTGAGAGGACTGGATTTGACCGATCTGTATTGCGGACCTCGGTTGTACCGATCTCGAGTCGCTCAACTGAGTTCATTCGGCTTCTCATCGCATTGGGTGTTCCGGCGTCTTTCCTCCACATTGGGTGTTCCGACAATGGTCGGTTTAAGTGGTAACATCGGTGGCGATGTCTCTCATCTTCATGAGAGTCATAGTCACCCCATCCGAGTACATCTATCCGATGTCAATAGCCGGTCTCCTGATCGAACACCTCTTTTGATTCAGCCACGAGACTAGGCTTTGACATAGGTCCTTTAGATAGGATGTTCCACCGGTCTCTAGAGATCGCCCAAATGATGTAATCCTAAAATGTAATCAGATCTCTAGAGATCGCCCAAATGATGTAGTTAGACCTTTATTGTAGTCCGATCCCTAGAGATCGCCCAAATGATGTATTTTATTTTCAATGCAATCCGATCTCTAGAGATCACAGAAATGATGTGATCCAATGTTAGTGTAATCCGATCCCTAGAGATCGCCCAAATGATGTAATCCGATCTTTTGAAAATAAAGACTTTATTTTATCGGTTATCATCTTATTGACTATTTTTCCGATCTCTAATGTGGTTATCCGATCTGGTTCTTTACCTGAATGATACTTAACTGATCCTTTATTCAAAATATTTAACTTATTATGCCGATCTCCAATTAACCCATCCCTGAACATTCGGATATTTGAGAGAAGTGTCAGAACAGCTGTCGAGTTCCACCAATCGATGCGCTGCCTAGAACCTCGCGAGCATTAAATGCTCGGACTAGTATAAATAGGGGTGGGAGGGTCAGCCAGTTGTTCTCTCATTCCATTTTCAATCCCCTGCTCACAACTTCGAAGTTCTCTCGTTTTCTCAAGTTCTTCCGACGATCGGACTCGGTAAGGGCTTTGATCCTCTTTTTAATTTAAATTCTTTGTTTCTTTTGAAAATGAACGGTCAGAAGGTCGAGCGGCGAGCCCTCCTTCGATTCGATTCTCGTGGTCATCGTCGATGAAGAAGAGGCGATCGGGCCAAGCGTTCAACAAGAACCTCCTGTGGCCTCCGCTCCAACTCGGGCGGGTCATACCATCGAGCTCGCACCTTCTTGAGAGAGAGACTCTCCCTATAGACGAGCTATCGTCGGTTCTTCGAGAATCCGATCGCAATCGTTCACCAAGAATATAATATTGGCCCGATTAAATGCGAGCTAATCAAGTGCCACGGCGATCTTCGTGTCGATCACTCCTTTGAAGAGAATGACATGGTTATGGTGTACGAGGAACGATTAAAGGCGATGCGAGGTTCCCTCTAGACGATTTCTACAAGGAGGTCTTAAAACTTCACCGAGCATGCATTGTTCAAATTCACCCCAACTCGTGCCGGATCTTGGTAGCCTTAGAGGTCTATGCCGAGCTAAGGGAATCAGACCTACGGCTAAGGTGTTCGCCGAGCCGCATGACTAACTCTCAGAAAGGATGACGAACATCGGTTCTTTCAGCGAAGCCTAATTGCGAGCTCTTTTCCGATTTGCCCTCATCCCTTAAGAATTGGAAGAACCGTTTCTTCATTCCGAGGAGCAAAGATCCGAGCCGCTTTGAGGACTTCCTCGTAGTGGTGGTACCGGGGCCCTTGCTTCCGAGGCACATTACCCCGAGTCGAGGAAAGTTTAATAGTGATGGATCTCAAGAGTCGGGCCGCCACTCAAAAGTATTCTTGTTTGGATGCGGTGATCGCGAGCCGCACCATTGGACTATTCAATTGCTCATCGGCAAAGACCGCGAACTTCCTCTCTCTGACCTCGGCATTGGTATTTTCTATATCTCGGTTCTCACGACCTTAGCGATCTCACTAACCTTTTCTTTGTGCAGGTATGGCGGGTGGTGAGGGTTCTAGGAAGCGGAAGAAGGAAAGAGAGATCTCCCAGAAGATAAAGGAGATGAAGCGTTGAACGACTTCAAACACCGGTCATGAGCACAGGGAGATACAAAGAGACCCGCCTCAACCTTGGGTCCGCCGACCTCGAAGTTGTCCGATCTCCTCCTAGAACGGAAGAGCGACCTCCGACTCTTTCGATTGTCCCAAGCACGGAAGGGGGCCTTCTCAATCTTCCGGGAGGACCTCCTCTCGTGGCGCCTGAAGTTAATGGAGTCTTTGAAGAATAACAGACGGAGAGAACCCCGGTTTTGCTCAAGTCTTGGGGTCTTCCATCTTTCTTCGGGAGGATCGGGACAGGCTATCCTCGAGCAGCCTTGATGACATCTTGACTCACTCCATGAGTCTGAATGTGGAGTGCCTGGTGAATCAGACCATGGTTTGGGAAAAGATCCAGCGTCTAGGTAAGGAGATCGGGAAGAAAAATCAGAAATTGGCTTCCCTCCGATCCCAACTCTCATCCGCTCGGGATTATATATCTCAAGTCGAGGGACGGGCAAAGTTCCATGAAGACAGGCTGGCCGAACAGAATCATATTTTGGCTGAGAGGGACCGTGCTCTTGGGGAAGTCCAGGCGCTTCACGCCAACGAGGCTGCTCAGGTCGCCCAACTCATCGAGGAGCTTAAGGAAAAAGACGAGGAGCTTAAGGCGAAGGATGAGGAGCTTAAAGAGAAGGATGAAGAGATGGTGACAGGGATAGCCGGAGCCTATGTGAATGCTCACAAGGACCTCTTGGCCGAACTCCAGAAGCGCTACCCTGAAGAGGACTTCTCCTGGATGGCCGACCTGGCTCCTGAGGGCGACGATGAGGACAGTGAAGCCGAGGGTGAGAGAGAGAGTGAGCAGAATGTAAATCAGGCTGGGGGTGATCCCCCAGCCGAATAACTTGTACAAATTATGAAATGAAATGGAATGCCTCTTTGTTCAATGAAGGGTTGTGATCGGAAAATTTTAAACCATTGTTTGTCTGACTATTTGATTGTATGAGCACAGCAAGACAAAAATGCAATTATTAATCTAAGTATAAGAGATCGGAAAGCACAATAAGCATTAGATCGGTGGGGAAGAAATGCTGAACGGGACTTGATTAAAATTGAAAATTTAACTTGAAAACTTAAGATCGGAACCCTCGTTAAACCGAGCCAAAACCTTAGCTCTTAATCTTCCGAAAAGGAGATCGGCACTAAAACTGGTAAGAAAAGATCTAATGCTAGTTCACTTCATTTATCAACAGAGATCAGGGATATACCCAAGAGATCGGTAAATGATTTGAGAAATCGGCAGGGCTTTAAAGAATGTTAGGACTTAGCATTGATTCAATTCCTTTTAAGGAGAGTTCGGAAATATGGTCATCTGGTAAAGAAAAATGAAGGGAAGTCGGAAATGTCATTGGCTGGCCCAGGGAGACCTAGTGCTGGGGATCGGTTTCAAAGTCTTGTTGATTTTGGGGATCGGCCAAAATATGGTGTCGACACTCCCCAAATAATTTCTAGCTATCACTGCAATGGATGAGCAAAGAGAATCATTTGTTCGAGCAACATCACAGTTAAATTTAAGAGTACCTCTAGGAGGAAGAAGCCAATGCCAAGTTGTAAATGATCCTCCGCTTTCAACAGGATCCGATGGAGGAGAAAGATCCAATGAAGTTACTACATAAAATTCATTAAGGGATTCGGATATCTTGCAAGCAGTATAACTTGGATTTGGCTGAATATGTTCAAAAAGAGCTTTGTTCCTTGCTTTCCAAATCCACCGGTAAGAAAAGGCTGAGATAACTAGGAGGTCTTGATTCCATCTTCCTTCGATCACTTGAGTAACTAAACCCGACTACCATCTGCCAAATAGAAGTGAAGCCAATGGAGTTTGGTTTAAACCTAGTGGGACTGATAAAACAAGCAGCTCGCACATGATCACACCACATAAGGGCATGCTCTACAGTTTCAGTTTCTTGGTTGCATATAGGGCATATGGGACTGGTTGTCATCCCTCTCTTTTCAAGTTATCCTTCACTGGAATAGCATTAATAACTATCCACCAAATGAACACTTTAATCTTGGGGGGAATGGACAAATTCCAAGTTTTCTTCCACACAGCTGATGGAATTTGGTGAGAAACCATTGATTGATGGAATTTGGTGAGAAACCATTGATCTGCTCGCATTATCAGTCCAAGACCTCCTTGCCAGAAGTCTATACCCTTGATCATTATATTATATTACATATTATATAGTAAAACTTAATCCCAAGTCACTGTTTATAGGATGATTAACTTGGGTGAAGTCTAAATTTCTAATTTGCCCTCTCAATTTTTTTTTCCATTTATTTCTTTTTCTTTCTTCTCCGAAAACTCACATCCTAATGAGTGGATATGAATAAACAAATTAATTTATTATTTAAAAAATTAATAATAATGACATAGTCCAACTCATTAATAATAAGGTAAGAAAAATTAATAATAAATCAATATTTCTCATGCTGCATAACATCACCCTTTATAATTGAATTTTCTTAGCTTAAATATTATTTATTTATTTATTTATTTATTCATAAATGCCAATTTTCTTTTTAAATTTATAAATTAACTTTTTTAATAAAAAGTGTTAACTATAGAAAAAAATAAAAATATATGCATGTTAATTTCACATATAGTTATTTATCATTAAATTTTAATATCATTACTTGGTTTTAATTTATTAAAATTATTTATTTTTTATTTTTTTTACTTAATAAAATTAATATTATCAAATTTTGATAGATATCTTTTTATGTGTAAAATTAAGTTTTAGAAAATATTTAACTAACACATCAAAAATTCAATTAAATTAATATTATATTAAAATATTCAATAATGCATTTCATGAACGTATCACTTTGCCTTGGTCTCTTTTAATTGCATTTTCATATTTTTAGATTTATGCTTTTTTATATTTAATAACTAATCTACCACCGTCCTTTGAAATATTATATAACATTACTAATATTATTAAATAATTAATAAGTGAATTCCTTTAATAGGCTTTTCAATATAATATCTTTGAAATTTTTAATATGAGTGAAATCGAAATATTTTTTCTTTTTGATGTAAAGAAAATGTCTCCAATATTTGGCTGAAAAATGTCATATGATTAGTTAAAAAATATTTAAAAATTTAAAACATAATGAAGCAAAATAATAATATATTAATGAAAAATATCAAATCGTAAAGATACAAAATTGATTTATTATAAAGGATCTTTAATATCAAATTAAGAATTTATTTATATGATTTTAATTTAATAATAATTGGATTGAAAATTATCAAATAGAATATAAAATTATATATATTGATTATGGAGAAATATTTTACCAAACCGCTGCAAATGGCAGGTAATCCTGCTTGTTTTCGACTCTATCAGCCAAATCGTATTCTTTCCCACAGTAATGTACACAAATGCCTAGATAACATATTTGATGCAAATAACCAGATATGTGTAGATGACTATAGTATAAGTTCGTTTCCCTGGGCTAGAAGAGTTATCATAACATCTAAGCAGGTCAATCCAATGGCTATGTAAATGCAAAAAGAACTTTTTTTTTTTTTTTTTTTTAAGAACCCATTCCTAAGAATGACAAATTATTGGGTGCACTCGATATATATATAAAAGTTCACGGTGTGAGTTTCACTTCTTTAAATTCAAGATTCTACCTTTTGTGAGTATGCAGTGCACTAGTTTTTATTGCACTCCCATGTAACCTATAATTTGAGGAGGAAGAATTCCTAGAGAGGGCCATTAATAAAAACTGTTCCCAAGATGAAGCTGTAGACATTCTAGCGTAAAGAATTCTTATTTATTAAAGCATCCTGGAGTGTAGGAATTATATTATATTTCCATCAGGTAAAAAAAATGAGTTTCAGAATAATTAATGGTCAAACTGCAGAAGCATTTCCTTTTCTCCCTCCCCCAAGAATCTCCAAAGAGGAAAAGAAGATGTTTTAATTCAACCATGGAAAAGAAAAACCAGCCACATTCATAAGATTAGCCATGAGACCCCATTAATATTTGGACATAATTTTCCGAAAGAGTTCCTTGGGTGCTGCAAGGAGACAATGACACAAATTAAATAAATCAAAATGAATTCATAAATTATTTATGATTCTAAGCGAGCATAACAATTTTTTATGAACCATAAAATTAATCTTACCGGGTAATCCAGAGAACCTCTCAAATTGTTCATATGCCTGCCCAATAAACATCTCCAACCCTGAAACTGTTATGGCTCCAGATTCCTCTGCTTCTCTCAAGAGTCTGGTAATTTTAGGGGTGTAAACAGCATCGAAGACCAGTGAGTAGTATCTCAACGCAGGCTGCATAAATAGGAGTCGCTTAAATCCTTGCATCATATTTGAAAACTTTGTACAGTTACTTCAATAGGAAGTCAAAAAATGTCTCAAACTTCTAAGATGTAAAATACATAAGCAAGGGTGCATCCATCTGGGCTGGACGTCCTTTATTCCTTCATAACTTGTCATGCCATTTTTACCATACAAGACATGTTTAGTCCTCCCTTCTAATTATTTTTTTTGAGGATATAACAAAGGCATCCCCTATATGACTTTCTTAGATTAGATCGCATCACAAATGCATGAAATCTACACCATTTTTCATCAGTATGCATTTCTTATTTTACCTTTTTCTTCTCTTATCATTTTTTTAATAATACCAATCATACATTTCACACCACCTCAATTTTCTGAAAGATAATATCTTCTATGGGTTAACAAGCAATGACTTCTGAATGCTATAAATTGCTTGAGCGTAGAAAATGTTTCTAGTTCTACAGAAATCGAACAAAAGCAAGCATGAATACATACAAGGTTGGTCACATGTTAATATCTTGTCACAAATCAATATGGCTTTTAAAAGCGAAAGTCCAGGTATAACAGTTTAAATTGCTAATGTGATGCAGAACGTACTCCTAGGGATTTTAGAAGTACATATTTTAGGAGCACAAACACTATATATAGGCCGAGTTATTTTCCATATTTTTTCCAAAAATATGTACTCCTGAAATCCCTAGGAGTATGATCTGCATCATAATGACCCCTAAGATGATATCAACCTTAACACTTCTCTCCAATTAAGGAGCAACATATCATTTCACAATGAAAAAAACAGAATGATAAAGAGGGTACCTTAGCAACTGGTGTCTCCTCAACTTTCGGTTGCATTCCAATAGATGTCGTGTTTGCAAGAATCATGCCATCCTCCGGATGGAAATTATCCAAATCAGCAAGAGATATAGCATCTCCTCCAACTATGTCTGCAAGTTCTTTTGCTCGATCTTGAAGTCAAAATGAATTAAAAAAAAAAAATCATGTGTCATCATCAAGTCAAATAACATAGGGGAAAACGGAAAAAGGAGAGAAAATCTTGTTAAATAATACTTTGTTGTCAAGTGGAAAAACAGAAGGTAATAATAAGTGAATATACACAAATATAACATCTAACTTATTACAATTGCAAAATATACCATTGAATTTATCTCAAGAAGACATATACTTGATATATATACACATAAATTTCAAGTGTTTAAAAGGAAAGAAAGATCTAACCGCATGTTAGCACAAACAAGTGACACAACATTAATTAGAAATATGAAGGCCTGGTAGAACATTTTGAATTAATAGAAATATAACAAAAGGTGACTTCAAGCAGGAAGCTTACCATAGGTGCGATTGGCAATCACAACCCTTGCACCTTTTTCTTTTGCACCATAAGCAAGTGCCTTGCCTGCACCACCAGCACCAATGACCACAAACAGCTTACCAGCTAAAGGTGAACCGGCTGCACCGCTTATATTTTGTGAAACTGCAAAACATGTAGACATAAGCATCTCGAAGGAAAAACCACTCACATTAAATGTACGCTTAGCTTGTTAAAAACAACAAAACCTCGCAGTCCCTCCTCAATAGCAGAAATGGCACCAACATAGTCTGTGTTGTAACCAAATAACTTCCCATCATTTTGTCTCCTTATAATGCAATTAACGGCTCCTATTGACTGTGAGAATTGATTAAGAACATATCAGTTACCTTCATCACTAAATAAAATATTGAACACCTTTACAAAACTAAGCTTTATTAATTATTCAACCGGAAGCAATCATTACCTTTGCAACTGGATCAACCTCATCACAGCACTTTAAGGCAGCCTCCTTATGAGGAATTGTACAACTGCGCTTAGAAAACAGTACCATCTATATCATTACAAAGCATTTAGTAACAAAAGTTTTATATTGCAAAAAAAAAAAAATCATTAAGCAACATGAATGGCATATAAAATTAGTGGCAGCATATATAACAATTCACAATACCAATTAACAACACATACGAGATTATTTTTTTCCCCTCTTTAGTCATGACCCGGTGATGCAGGAATGTCTTCTCGGGATTTTGAGACTATTTATTTTAGGAAAAGATATACGAAGTAGCATTTTAATTTTGTGTTGATTTGAGATTCCTAATTATTCTTATTCCTAATCTTAGTTTATTAGGATTAACAATTCTACCATATAAACCCAATTTTTCTAGGTATTTTGATAGACAATATTAAGGTTGTCATTGATTTTGAAATTCATACGATCAAGAATTTGTAGATCTTCCCCTTTGCGTTCAATTGGTTCTATATCAATTTGGTATTAGAGCCTCTTTGATCTGTTACCTTTGTGCAATTAGAACCCAACTCAAGTTTCTTTCCCTAGCTTCCTGAGAAAAAGAAAATTCCCAAAGTTCCTCAACACAGCCCCTCTATTCCCTAAGCCTTCATTAACCATTGCGCCATCACCCAATCAGAGTTTTTGGTTTCTTTGCTTCCCTCATTTACTGTTTTTTGTTTGATCAAACAAAAAAAAAAAAAAAAAAAAAAAAAAAGAAACTCCCATCACAAAACAGAAAAGAACCCCAGCCACTGTCTTCACTAACCAACCACCGTCCGGCCATCAAAACACAGCACCGCCATCTCCATTCCGCATGCGACTTCACTGGAGCAAATCTTACCACCTGAAGTAGCCCAAAAGCGGAGATCTGAATGGGTTGGTCTCCAACCTGAATCATGAATCGACCGAAACTCAACTGTCTCCAACATCTGAACATCCCGCGACTAGCTGTCCACCAGCGATTCCATTCCCGCCATTGGAAAAACCATCCAATGCCCCGGAAGCCCAAACCCAATAGGTCGGATTTCAGATACACTAGACTTGTAAGCCAAGTTCACGCTGTTATTATGCACCTGCCCATTACCCAAGATAGCAAAACACAAGCAATATCCCCACACAGATCCTGGAATCTGGAGAAGTTGAGAAGCAGAAGCAGCAGGCCCACATAGATCCTGGAGCCTAAAGAAGCCGAGAAGGAATCCACCATTTAACTACAAGCCCATTACCTAAGAAAGCAAAAAATAAAACACAAGCAGCATCCTTCACATGGGTCTTGGAGTCTGAAAAAGCCGAGAAGGAGTACAAGAAGCAGCTCAGGTTCTTCACCCAAGAAAGCAAAAAATAAAAACACAAGCAGCATCTCCCACACAGATCCTGGAGTCTAGAAAAGAAGACAAGCATCTTCTCTTCTTATGCCTAATTAGAATGATAATTAGAGTTGATTTAGGATTTTCTCATTCCTAATCCTATTAATAGTAAAATTAACAATTCTACTATATATACCTAAGTTATCAAGGTATTTTGGTAGACTACTATTATGATTATCATTGATTTTGAAAAATGATACAATTAAGAATTTGTTTCACTTCCCCTTTGCGTTCTATTGGTTCTACATCAGCCAGTCAAAGATCTTACCCACCAAAAGAAGTGAATGTGAAACACTAGAAAATGTTTATTGATTAAACCAAAGCAAGATGTTAGATGTATGAGAAACATTATATTTTACCAAATAGCAATGCTTATAGAAATAAAACCTGAATCCTGCAAAATCTGTGGATGAGAAAGTCTGGAGAAAATTGGCTATGTCATCCACTAACAAATGAACATACACACCATTGAATCCAACTGACTTGAATGCTTCATTGTATAAAATAGGTGATTTGCTGTGGCTGACAGGCTTTCCAATAATGCCATATACTTTTGTATCAGGTCCAATTGATCTAAAATTGTATAGATCCAGTAAATCCTTGATCATTGGTTGACCAGGAGCAGAAACTATTCCTGACTCTAGAGTGCCAAAAGTGAGATACCCACCAAACTTTGCACAAAGTATCCGTGAAATCAAACCCCTCTCACCCATAACAATTCCAATTATTGGAACCTGAAAATTGTAGTTAATGTTGTCAAAATAAATCATTAAATTATAGAAAAACATAAAATGATAAAATTCTAGAGTTATTATCTTGCCAAATAGTAAATAGAAACCTCCAGGAAAGAGAAAAATATATTAGAGAAAAACAATGTCAAACTTTTAATGCCATTTGGCACGTATAAGATGGGATATCCTAGTTTGATAGATCCCTTGAATGGTAAGATAGTAGATCATAATAAATTTTGGAATATTCTAAGTGTTGTGCTCCCAATGGTTCCATAAGGTCACATACTTTAATGAAATACTTTCCAGGGAAGTCCTCCCTTATGCTATTGTCAAAAGTCAAAACATGTTATTGGTTAGTCAAAATGATCTTATACTTTCATGAATAATCAAAACCAGAATGTAAGAGAACCCATAGCAACTTGCTTTACGTATTGTTAGTCATTGTCAAAGGCCAAAACATATTAATAGCAATTTATTTCCTTTCCGTAATTCCTTGTAACTTGAGGTTTATTCAAGTACCTAGTATAACTACTTTCACACAATGTTCTTTATCCCCTTATTTGGAATGTAGAATTTTACAATAATTCAATTCAATTGACTTTTTTTTTTTTTGTTAATTCTCATGTTTAGAATGAAAGAATTCAATTATTTTTAACTTAAAAAATTTTTCATTTTAAAAGAAATAAAAATCAAGCATGATTTTGCAAGAATTCAATTGAATCCATTTCTTGCAAATGATTTACTCCGATGCCTATATGTTAGCCATTCATCATTTGATTCTTATTTTCTGGCATAACAAGGTACTAGCCACAGAGCAATACAGAGAAAATGAAAGTTTCTTCCAATTTATGATAGGGAGACATTATACACCCCACTCAAGTTCAAAAAAACGTCATATTACATATGCTGCTTACTTGAGAATGGACAGTTATTTGGAAAATGCGAGCAACATCAGCAATATCCAAGGCAGTTGTTGCAATCTTCACTATGTCAGCTCCAGCAGCTTGTATTTTTGCCACAAGGTTGCCAAGCTCCTCAACAGATGGGGTGTTGTGATAGTTGTGAGAAGAAACAATGACTTTGCACTTCGCAGGTTTTTTTTCATGTGTGGAGTCATTAAACTGACGAGCAACCTTCGCAAAGAAACATAAAACAACAACAACAAAAACAGAGCATTGAATTTTCAATTCCCAATTCTACATTCAAAATCAAAACAAAATAATGACTTTTGCAAGTTGCTCTTAGCAAGCAAAGCCCACCATCCAAGCCAAAGGAGAATTGAATTGAATCCATTTTATCACAACAAAAAAGACAAGTAAACAAGCATAAATCTTCAACATAATTGGACAATGCCAATTTTCAAACCATAACAAATTAAAAATTATTCATTGCAAAGCAACCTGAAGCTCAACATCAACATAATCAGCTCCCAACTCCATGGCTAATCTAAGAGCATCCAATCTACTGGGTTCGTCACCTTCATACTGACCTCCCTCCCATATTGGTCTAGAAAAACACTTTTTAAATCAGCTTCGAGAATTAAAAGGTTAAAACCATCCATATCAGGAAAATAGATATCAGCAAAAGTAATTTAAAGAGAGAGAAAGAGAGAGAGAGAGTGAATCTGAGTTCAGGCGAACCTGTAAGTGAAAAGAGTGGGCAAAGGAGAACGAGTTATAAGGGTTTTAAGGTCTTCAGTAGGATTAAAGCTCTTCAAACTATCTAATCGAATCTCCACGAGATCAGCACCGCTAGCTTTGGCCTTATTCAAATCAATGATCATCTTATCGACGGAATCCGCCATGATTGGAGCACAAATCATTGTTGGATTTTTCCTCATACCTCTTACTCCTCCACCACCCATTTGCTCCACCGCAGTAGAAGATGAAGCCAACTGACCAAGACGTTAAAGCAAGTAGAAACATTGGATAGAATTGGAATAAAGCGAAAACGAATTTGCTTTTGTCTCTTTTTTTGCTTTAATTGAGAGAAACGTAAAGTTTACCAAGACACCGCCGCCGGAGTCCATTTTCACTGTCGCAATGCTGATTCTCAGAGAGAGGGAGCGAGGGGGACAACAACGCGAACTTTAGGTGTTTGGTAGAAACAGAAGTGTTTGACAACGGCGTCGTTTGATTGCAGGGAAAGAAAGAATGACAGCTACCAGAAAGAAAAGAAAAGAGTTGAACGGGGACTCCACTTTCTTGTTATTCCATTACCAAGTCGATTCAGAGGGAAGCAATGTAATTGGTGACAGATCCACGTTGACCAGGAGCAATGTATAAAATATTTTGTCGACCCGAAATTTCAAAAAGTTCCATCCCACGCTTCATCTTTGAAAAATTGGAATTAAGTAAATTTTGCTATTAGATGACCAAAGGTCTATTTGGCATTAATATTAAAATTATTATTAAAAAAATTATTTTTAAAATATATTAAAGAGTATTAAAAATAATTTAAAATTAAATCTAATAAATTTTAATTATTAAAATAATAAAATAATTTTTTATTATTTTTTTAATAATATTTAAAATAATATTTGTATTAAAAAAATAATATTAGTTCTCCAAAAGTAATTTCAAATAAACACTAAAGCATCTGCTTTAATAAAAAAATTTTTTATTTACACCCAAATATAAGTAAAAATTACCTTTTATATTTTTATCTAATATAATAATTATATATTAAATTATGATGAGATTTACATAAAACTCATTATCAGAAATCATTGGACGTACATAGTTTCATTTTCATTTTATAGTTTATCCTTCAGAAGATGTGTTGATGATCAATTAATCAAATACTTATCTTACATATGCACTTTGCATATATTTTTTTTAACTTTCTTCTCTCTCATCCCTTTTAGACATAAACAAGTCGTTTTATTGAACTCATCCCATTTTCTTTTATCTTCTTCTTCTTTTAATTTTACCGAGACTTCTTCTAAATTTACTGAGAAACAAATACGAGATTGCATATTATTTTCATTACTGGGGCTGATTCTGAGCAAGGTCAAGAGTTTTCAGTTTAAGTTTATGGGTCAAGGTTGTTAGAATAGGACCTGTAAGCTTATTGTTCTTCAAATTCAAGAATTCAAGTTGCTTGAGTTAAATATAGAAAAGGGTATATATCTCAAATCCAAATGAAATTAAGGTGTGCTGTTCTAATTTGGTTATTTGTAACAATTGAAACAAGAATCAAACTTTTGTTTTGTCATTTTTTTTAATCAGAATTAAAATCAAACTTTGATTCTTAGTATTTTTGGTTTAGCTTTGATTCTACTTTCTGTTCTAATTCGGTTCAAATTTTAGTTTGGTTCTTGGTTCCTACACCCAAAATTATAATATTATTTTATTCCTTGTAAAATTATATAAAAAAAATTATAAATTTCTAACATCAAAAAAACAATAAAAATAATAGTACTAACATTAAAATAACAATACTCATATCAAAATAAAATATCAACAAACTAGCATGAAAATAAATACTTATTCAAGAAAAATATTAAATTCAAACTAATAATCCTCATATAAAAAAATATAAGTTAGCATCAAACATCCATAATAAGTTATAGAATATTTCTATCCCAAATATAAAATAATACTAAGGGCATGTTTAGATTGGTTGTTAGCTGATAACTGATAGCAGATATTTTATTGTAGCTGATTTATGTTAAGTATTTGGTAAAAGGTTAATTGCCAAAAAAACTCTGAAATTTGTCAATTTTTGCAATTAAACCCTGAAGTTTACATAATTGCTAATTAATCCTCACGTTTGATTGATATCTCAAATTGACCCGATCGTTAATAAAATGTTAGTATACTTAATAGGAATTCTACGTTAGTTGCCATATCATCACTGAAGAAGTCACATTAGAAACCCTAAATTAGGTTTAATTGCCAAAAACACTATAAGTTTGCTAATTTTTGCAATTAAACCCTAAATTTTGTATAATTGCCAATTAAACTCTCAAGTTTAATTAATGTCTCAAATTGACACAACAGTCAATAAAACCGTTAGTATGTGATGCTTGGAAGGTAATCGTAATGGTTTTTATTTTGACTATTTTGGTTGGAAGCTATACTTTATTATAAGTTTGTTTATATCTAATATTAATGAATAATTGATTTAGAAAAATAACTGTTTTAGAAATGACTATTCTTTCTTCCATTGGTTTGATCTACCTTGCAATGGCTGGGAGAATAAGCTACTTACACAATTATTTCAATAAAGATATGCTGTTAAAGAGAGAGTTATAGAGTTGGAGGAGATTTACAACAAAATCACTCAAAATGGAGCAACTCAGTGAAAAGTGTGATTAAAATGATACACTAATTAATGATATACAAAGCAGAGTTAAAATGTTAACAAAGACCAAAAAAAATTTAAAGGAAAAAATAGTTTATTTGAAAAAAGAGTTGATTGTGCAGAGGACGAAGAATTTGATTTTGTTTTATTTTGCTTTGTTTCCAAGGTTGTATTTTGTTGTTATGCATATGTACAGTAACAGTTAACAAACTTGTTAATATTGGCTTGAATGTATAGTTTAATTAAAATGAAATAGTGTATTTGTATCTACATAACAGAATTTGGCATTTGATTTCTGATTTATTGAAGTTTACTAATGGTTTATTGATGGTTGGGTCAATTTGAAACGTCAATAAAATGTGAGGATTTAATCAGTAATTATGTAAACTTCATAATTTAATTACAAATATTAGTAAATTTCATGATTTTTTTGGCAATTAACACAAATTTTGAACTTCTGATGTGACTTTTTCAAAGATGATATGGCAGTTTATATGGAATTTCGTTAAGTATATTAATGCTTTTTTGACAGTTGATTTAATTTGAGATATCAATTAAACGTAAGAGTTAATTGATAATTGTGTAAACTTCAAGGTTTAATTGCAAAAATTACCAAATTATAGGGTTTCTTTTTGGCAATTAAACCTTTGGTAAACTGTATATGACTATTACTGTTGATATGTAAAATGATTGATAAGGTATATTTTATACTTTATTTTACTATTGAAATAAATATATAATTATTAATTTATTATATAATATTATTTATTTTATTATTGAAATAAATAAATAAATAAATCTAAAAAAATGTAATTTAATAATTTAAGAAAAAATAAAAGAAATAAATGTTAAAAAGAAAGTGAAATTAGAGTGACAAATTAAAATAGGATGAATGAATTCTTCTAATATTAAATAAATTATTTTCATCTTTTACTGTTATATATATATATATATATATATATATATATATATATATATATATATATATATACTTAAAGAGTTATTCAAAAAGTATGGTTGTCAATATTCTTATAATATTATTGTTCTGAGAGACAAAAGAAAAAAAAAAAGAAAAAAGAAAAAAGAGAGAGAGAGAGAGAGAGAGAGAGAGAGAGAGGGAGAATTGTGTTTATGGGTATTTTTGTCAAACAACTCATATTGTAGATTTGATAGAAAAGGCAACTGATAAATGTGTTTTATCAGTTATCAATTGCCATTTTAAAGGAATTACCAAATAACTTGATTCTATTATTTAGATGCCTATCAGCTATTAGCTGCATCCAACAACTGAATCAAACACCCTCTAAATCAACAAACATAACATAAAGTCAAGCTCTATTACCAAAATTTTCACTCTAAAGTACTCCGATCAACTTCCAAGTTCTAAGCCTTTTTCTAATATGATGACACCTTTATTGTCATACAATTAATCTCATTACATGAAAAAGAAAGTAAGTTGAAAGAAAATTTATTATTAGAACACCAATAAAAATAATAATACTAATATCTAAATAACAATACTAAATTACTAATATATATATATATATATATATATATATATATATATATATATATATATAATCCTTAATAAGTATATTATATATATGACTAAAAGATAATTTAGTCACATCATAAGGTGATTTAATTCATTGATATACATATATCTATTTCTATTCCAGTTCGATATGGTTTCAGTTCGGCTCTTGATAAAAAAATTAAAACTAACCAAAACAGTAAAATAAGTTCAGTTCAACAAGATTCAGCTCCTATATATTCTTTTTTGGTTTAGTTTGGGACCCCCTGAAACTATGCACACCCATAAATGAAATAGAGAAGCACATTTAATGACATGAAGGCTTTCCTTACATCCACCATTTCCCTCACTTATATATATGGCAATCTCCTTTATCATTGAGTGACGAAGCTAGAGGAAAGAGCAGCAAAAACACCACAACTATCAAACAAGTTAAAAATCACTAGCATCTTTTTCTTTGTTCCTCTCCCTACTTCTTTCATTATCAAAAATCCAAAACCAAATCACAAACAACAAGACACAGAGATTGAGCAAGGCAACAAAGTAAAAGCAAACACAGAGCTATGGTTGAGAAGCATAAGATGAGCATGTCTCCACCATCATTTTTCATAAGGGGAGAGAGAGAAAGACAGGTGCTTGGTCTGAATTATGGCAAAAGAGAGTTGTTGTTGCCAACTTAAGGAATCACAGAGCTTGGAATTCATTCCAAGTATATGTGGATGAATATATAACTGAATAACCTTAATACCCTTTTCTTCAATAATAAAATATCAATATTTTATTTATTTTCAAAGTCAGCATTTTTTTTAACTTTCACTTTCTTTTAGAAGTACATTCACACTTCTTGATGATTAGGATTGTAGAGTTTACTTAATTCCAGTTTTTAAAGGATGAGGTGTGAAGGGGTGTGCAGTTTTGATTACAGTTCTGATTCCAATTCGGTTCTTTGTGAGAATCAGAACCAAATTTCAGTTCTTTTATTTTTTGGAATCAAAGATGAACCAAATTTTAGTTCCGATTCTGATTCGATTTGACTCTCAGTTTTAATTCTGATTTTGATTACACTCAATTCGATTCTCTGTTCTAATTTTGATTATAATTCGATTCGATTCTTGGTTCTTACACTCAAAATTATAGCATTATTGTATTACTTTTAAAAAGAACAAAAAGAATTATATATTTCTAACATTAAAATATCAATAAAAATAATAGTATTACCAATATCAAAATAAAATGTCAATAAAGTAACATAGATAATAATTTATTCAAGAGAAATATTAAAATCAAACCAATAATTCTCACATAAAAATAGAAGATAATGCCAAATATCTATAATAAGTCATATATTTTTTCCATCCAAATTATAAAATAATAGTAAATCAACGAGCATAATATGGGGTTATAGGGTTAATGTACCAAAGCCAAAAGTACTAAACTACGTAGTTTTGTGTGTTAGATAAATTCTTTATTATATTTTTATTCAATTCTTTAAAGTTAAAACGTTCTTTGGACAATATATAACTTTTACTAGTTTAAATTTTGATTCACTTTAAGGAGTATTAAAAATAAATTTAATTTTAATATAGTTAATGTTGTCCATAAAAATTTTGTAGATTATAATTAAAACATTTTCAAATTAAAAATAAAATAGCCAATGTAATTTTAAAATTAATGAATTCAATTATTAACATTCACTCCTAAATATTCTTTCGGCCTATATTCTCCACTATCACCGCAGACTTCACAAAATATTTTATTCAGATCATACCACTGGCATTTTGAATGGGTCATAATTCAATTTCATGAAATAATATATCCACAAATTAAGTTATTTCATAACATATATTTTAATAAGTATATTTTACCATCTTATACATATTTTTTTAATTATATAATTTTTAATTAGAAAATATACTGCACAATTAAAAGGTTACTTAATCACATAATTAATGACTATAAAATAATTTAATGTATTTATGATTAAATATAATAAAAATAGACATATATACACTTATAATTAACGACAAATTAAGTTATATATATATATATATATATATATATATATATATATATATATATATATATATATATATATATATATATAATTTTATTGAAACTATATAATATATCTAAAATATATATAAAAAAAAACACATATGTATAAAATTAGTTTTTCATTTGATTTGGTTTCAGTCCAGTTACGGTTTAATTTTTTATGAAGAACTAGAACTGAACCAAAATAGTAAAATAAGTTCAATTCAATTTTTACAGTGACAGTTCTTTTTCGATTCTAGTTTGGTTCTTTGGTTTGATTTGAAGCCCCAGGAACCATGACACTTTGAAAGATCAGGGTGCCACAAGACTATTTTGATAAAGTTCAGAATTGTTCTTATATATTCGGCTAAAATTCTTACTTACAGCAAAGTGTTTGTACATTCAACTAATGAAAAAAATTATTTAATTAAAATAATATTTATTAACGCCAATAGAGATAGCCTAATTGGTTTTCCTCAACCTTTGAAGTGCATGAAGTGAAAAGATCTCGTGTTTGAGTATTCTTATCTACCAATTCTCAAATTATTCGCTTTTATAGTGAGAAAGGGAGAGTCTACCTAGAGATTTACCATTGATTAGATTTAAAACCTATCCTCACATTAGTTAATTTAATTTTATTTCAATAATTCAAAATATGATTTTAAAAAATGAGTATATTTAAGAAATTTTGTTAAATTACATATTTTCTATAAAAATTATAATTTAAATATATTCTAATTACTTTTCTCGTTAAGTTTTAATATAAATTAAAATACTATTAAAAAGATATTATGATAGTCTAAATATACTTTTTTGAAACCTGGCAAATAAAAAAATATTCATAATTTATATATTATTAATAAGAATTACATGAATGAATTTAGAAAAGTAAATGTGACAAAATAGATAAAAGTGAAGTTGTAGAGATTTTATGTACAAATTATGATAAGAAAAATGGGAAAATTATAAAAAAATCTAAACTTTTAAAATTTTTGTAATTCTATCCTAATTAAAAAAAATTACTAATTAAATTTTGTACTTCTTATGTTTCTCTAATTTTACATTACTGTCCCTTTCAAAAAACCAAAAAAAAAAATAAAAAATTACACCTTATAGTCAACAAGATTGTTAATGAGCGAACAAAAACATCAGGTCAAATGTCTTTCACCCCAGTTAACCCAATTTAGGCCCCAATTAACTCAGGGTGTGATCATACAAAACCAGATTTGAATAATCACAAGGTGTGATTAGCTATCAGTTCTTGGCTTCAGGCAGGGGAGACATCAGTTATATACATGGAAAACGTTTTTATGAGCTTTGATTTAAAGAAAGGAAGAAGAAGGTGAGTTGGATAAAAAGAAGGAAAGGGAGGCAATAAAAGCTCTCGACTTTTGGGGAAGAAGAAAGAAGAATTGATTTAAATCATCTTCCTTTTATTTTATTTAATTAGTCTTAATTAGGGTTTCATTGGGCTAATTATGGGGTGAAGGACGTCTAATATGGTGTTTCTATTAGCTTCTTAATGATCTTATTAACAGTATGATGTAAGTGGACAAATATAAAAGGTACGGAGTTTAATTGGTTTTTTTTTTTTTTAATTTAGAGCAGAATTGTAAAAATTTTAAAATTCAGGTTTTTAGGTAATTTCCCCTAAGAAAATTTATTGCCTTTTAGTGTAAAACACTCTTTTTTCACTTGCAATATCTGTTGAACAAAGTGTATGCAGATTTTTTTTGAAGTAAAGTAAGGTAATAAAATGTAAGGTATCAAAACCTCCCAACCCACCAATTTAGTGAGTTAAAAAAACGAGAATTTTTTTTTTAAAAAAAGTTTTGAAATTTCTAAAAACTTTATCTTATTTCATAAATCTTTCTCCATATAAATTTATTACTTTAAAAACTCATACCTTACCTCTGAAATTTCCTCTCAAATATACTATTAAGGGAATTAATGATTTAATCTGAATTAAGCTTTAAAGAGTTCATATTGACTCGTTACATTTTTTTTTTTCACAAAATTTGACCTTAAACTCAACTCATGTTTAGATCTGAAGGTTGAGCTTCGCTTGTATTTAATTCATTTATTAAGATTGTGACTTAACTCTCATTTATCTCCTTTGTTAAATTCGTAAGCTTTGGCTTACATTGCAACATTTCGAATTTTTAAATAATTATTTTA
The DNA here is from genome assembly GCF_030052815.1 of Hevea brasiliensis. Classification (NCBI taxonomy): domain Eukaryota; kingdom Viridiplantae; phylum Streptophyta; class Magnoliopsida; order Malpighiales; family Euphorbiaceae; genus Hevea; species Hevea brasiliensis. Next base: position 13,435,468 of record NC_079499.1, read on the forward strand.
TACGTAAAATTATAATATTTTAATGTATTAAATATTATGGTAATTAATTTGAATTTTCTGAGTTTTCAAAATCGGGTTTTAATTTTTCTAGGCAATTAATTTTATCGATTTTTAAAAAATTAATTTAATGACCACATAGTAAATTTAAAAATATATTTGGACTCCATAAATTTTTCTGAGTTTTTTTTTTTAATTTTTTTTGAAATTTTCGGACCTCCTTTTGGATCACAGGACAGAGTAAAAATCAAATTTCGGATACTTTAAATCGAATCGGCCAAATCAAACTAAACCAGATCGAACCGATCGAATCAAACTGACTCATCTTCTTTTTTTCCCTCCCCTCCCTCGCGTCAACTTCCTCCTCCCATTCGTCTTCTCTTTTCTCTCCCTCCTCCCTCCCCCACCACTGGCCGACCACCTCCAGCCCTTCCCCACATGCTGGCGCTCCTTCTGCCTGCTTCCCCGTGGCCTTCCACCTTCCTTAGTGATCGAAAAATGCCCTAAAAGTCCTCCCTTTGTGCGTGAGCCATTTGAGCTTGTAGGTCCTATTCTGGTCGATGCGTCTACCAATTAGACTGGGTCTTGTGTCCATTTTGCTCTACTCCTTGAGAGCTTTCCATAGATACCTAGAACACTCATTTTCATTGAGCTGTTTGTGCAAATCAAACTCGAGAAGTTTTAGCCCATTTTGCCTTTTGGACTAAATTTCTTCGAAACCGAGAACTCTACGGGAATTCTGATACCACTGGCACGCTTCACTACGTGAGAGTTTTGCAACGACATATATTTCAAATTTTTTCGACACCGAAATTCTGGTGGGTCCTATAAACTTTGCAATATTTTTTTAGGCCTTTATTGGGTCTATTTAATTAATAAAAATTATATTCTAACTCATGATATTGTGGGCTTTGAGTAGGTGTTCTCATTTTGGAAAAATTCTACCCACGATCGATATTGCATTTTCAGGCCGGACAGGCGAGCTGCCTAATCCACTTTGGAAGTGGGTCAATATTAAAGTCCTTTCCACCATTTTCTTATGCCCAGGATGCATTCCAGGTGTCAAAATTAGCGTAGGTAAACCCGAACTCCAAATTGCCTTATTTACCTATTGTCGGGTTTAAAATAAAAATTCATAAAATATTCATAGGTAGCCAAAAAATTATTATTCCTTTTGCAATAGTATAATAGCATTGTTAAGGACCGCGAAACATATTTATAGAATTTTTGAAGTTGGGTTAGTTGATTTTTGCAGAATGTTAGTTTTAAGCATTATAGCTGAATTATCTGATTGTTTAAGCTTTGTCTAGTTTGGCGAGCCTAGGAGGGGCCGTGTGATGTTATTAAAATGTGGACTTGAGACATTGGGTTATAGAAGTGTTGTTTGAGTTACTTAACAGGTTAGGTAGGTCTTAGATACATGGAAAACTCTGCCCAATTTTTGACATAGATTAGGATGTCTTTGACTCTTTAAATCCTTGTTTTGTGATAATACTAATAAATTCATAATATAATTGTTTAGGTGATCAGAGTCAGCCTTCTTCCTCCACCCAGCCGACATAGTAATTTCTGGTTGATCTGTGAGTAGATATTAATTTTATTTATAATTTTAATATTATTATATAATCAAGGCATGCTCCTGCATTTATTTATAAATATATGTATATAGTTATTTATTAGACATGTCTTGTATTGCATATTTAACGGATGATATTGTTGTGGATGTCACATTAAGGTGATTTGGAGCTGTGTGCGTGTGTCACCATGCGTATGGTGTGTTTATGGATATGGGTAGGACGGGTAGTCACGGCTGGAGCTTGACTCACTGGGGCTCGATCCTTTTTGTAGATAAGTCGGGATGAGTATGGCTTTAAGTTGATCTTGGTGACTCTCACATTTGGATTATTAAGAGAAAGTCCAGCTCAAGTTGATCTTGTTGGCAAATATTAGAATTAAGAAAGCTGTATAAGGGATTAGCTCCCATATATATATATGATATGATTGATGTGACACACAGGTATGTAAGTGCTCCAGATTATCTTTTGTGTGAATATTGTTTGAATTGTTTGGTAATATGTGTGTATGTTAAATTTCATACATAGAAATGCATTAGGCTTAGACAGTTATAGAAATTATATTTAAAATCAATATCTTACTCTATGAGTCGAACGCTCACTCCTGTTCAACTATTTTTCCCCATGTGACAGGAGGACTCTTTGAGATTAACCTGCTTTCTTTCTCACAGGTTTACCAAAAGCAATTTCATTGCATTTTTATTTCCTTGTTTAATATTCTAGAATTTCACATGTACCAGTAATATATTAGACTTTTTTTGAAATTATAATAACTTATGTAGCTAGGTGTTGTAAAATTTATTATGTGAATGTGCTTGTATGGGGGAGCTGAGCTCCCATTGGATTATATTTATTTGTTTGAGGATTGTAAGGGTGAACTGAGATATATTGTGCTTACAGATCGGATGACCTAAAAACTCCCCGTTTGATAATCCAATTTATGACCGGACTTTATCTATTTATTTTCTTAAAATTGGACTATAATTATTGGCCTTATAGTTGAGCTAGGAATAGTTAGGCTTACTACGGGCTTTGGAGGCCTTATACTGACCCAAGTCCTAGTGCCGATCCAGCCTAGAATTTGGGTCATGAGAAAGTTGATATTAGAGCTTAGGCTCCAGATTCATGGGAAAATGTAAGTCTAGGGTTTTAAAAAGGAGTCTTCTTAGGAGGTCACATGCGGAGTATAGGATCCATAATCGTCCTTGTTTTATTAGCCTTGCATCTAGTTTCTGCCTTTTATACCTATGTGTGTTTGTGATTATGCAATTATGATTAGTATATTGTTTTGGTTTTATGGGCTAATAATGCTTAATTTTAGGCAGAATGCGTAAATGTAGGAGAGCCGCCACAGCACCAGAGCTGGAAGTGTCAGATGAAATATCGGCACAAGATAAGGCACCCACCCTAAGAAAGTTTGGTAGGAGACCCAGAGCTGATCAAGTGGAAGAGCAGCCACAACCTCAGGAATAGTGTTATAGGGCCTAGGGTCCCATGGATCCGATGGCAGCTACCCTGGCAAGTCTATAGAGGACTGTTGACATGATGGCCCTCAATGCAAAGAGCTGAACCATATAAGTAGATAATAAATTTTAAGAAGCTGGTGCCTCAAATTTATGACACTAAGAGAATGCCTATCAAATTTTAAACTCTTGCAAACAGGAAGGAGTGGAGCTACAATTGACAGACAGGAGACTGATTGAGTGTGTCCAGCATGTGTTGGGGCTTGTACCAAGGCAATGGATGATTGACTATGTACTCCCTCAAATTGAAAGGCTATCCTGGGCACAGTTTGTAGAGTTGCTTATAAACAGGTTTGTGCTAGAGAGCTTCAGTGATCAGAAATAGTGAGCCTTTAAGGCTTTAAGACAAAATGGGAGATCAGTAGAGGAATATGCCTTTGACTTTCTAGAATTGAGCAGATATGCTCCAACTACCATGGCCGTTGAAAATATAAAAGTGAAGAGATTTTTAAAAGGATTGGATAGGAGATATGCAAACCTGGTTATGTTATTGGATCGGCCTTTTAATGTGGTAGTGGATAGGGCCTGACAAATAGAGATCAGCTATACGGGTGATGATAGCAGTAGAGCAAAGAAGAATAAAGTTGAAGGGTCATCAGGTATAACCTATATGAATACCATGGGTGGTGGCAGCCAGAGTCATTATAGTGGCAAAACTAGAGAAAACAAGAAAGGTAGCCTGAAACACAGATCAAGAGGTTCAGATTGGGATATGGTTCTAACAGTCGATAGAGCTCAAGCTACAGCAATTCTGGATTTGGTTCAGGGTCTTCTTTTGCACCTTGTACACAGTGTGGGAGAGTACATTCAGGGCCTTGTTTGATGAGTTTAGGTGGATGTTTCAGATGTGGCCAGTCGAGTCACTTTGCCAGGGAATGCCGGTCTCAAGGTTCTGTTACTAACTTACCCCGTCAATTACACCCTGGTACTTTCGATATGGTAGGTAGCCAGTTTAGTGGCCAGCAGAGCCGTGGTCAAGGAGAACACAGTTTTAGAGGTAGATTTAGTGGTAGGAGTTAGTTTTAAGGGTCCACATCCCATGGCAGAGGTTAGGCTGGGGTTTTCACCTTGACACACCAAAATGCTCAGGCTTCGAATGTAGTGGTGGCAGGTATTCTTCCTGTCTATTCTTTTAAGGCTTGTGTTTTAATCGACCCAGGTGCTACGCACTCATTTGTTTTTCCTATGTTCACTCTGAGATTGGATAGAAATCCTACTACTTTAGGGTATCCTTTGTCTATAACTACCCCTAGTGATAATATAAATGTGGATATGGTTTTTTCGGGCAGTCTAGTGGTGGTTGATGGAAAGATCCTCCCAAAAAATTTAGTTCCTTACCGATGATGGATTTTGATGTGATCTTAGGTATGGATTGGCTGTCAACTCATTATGCCACTTTAGATTACATAAATAAAAGGGTGTATTTTCATAGTTCGAGGGTAGAAGAATTTAGTTTTGGTGGTGATTTAATCTAGGGTTCTAAAATTAATCTGATTAATTTTAAAATTTTAAATGGCAAATACAGATCCAAAAACATATTAAAAGAGTTTTAATATGTTGTTTATCATTGAAATCAAATAGATAAAAATAAATCTTACATGATACATGTGACCCTAGGTAAAAAATTTTGAATTCAATGGTATAAACTTGTGTTACGCTTTCGTTCTATCAAATACAACTGCTCAAATGTTTGATACATATAGTACATTTACATCATAAATATGAACTAATGGAGAGAAATCTCCTTGTGTTGGTTGTACAGGGAATAGAAAATCTTGTGAAAAGATATGGAAGAGAAGGAAGAGAAATAGAACAGTCTGTGACAGCGAAAGTACAAGAGGAGGCCCCAGCTCCTCAGAGTGTTGAAGGCCCGACTGTACCAGTTTTGTCAGTACAAATTACTACACAAATGGCCTAGCAACCTAGTGTCAGCCATTAGCGCTAGAAAAATATTAAAGTATGGATGTTAGGGTTATTTGGCACTAGTAAGAGATACATCTGTTGAAGGTACTGATGTGTAGCACATACCTGTTGTTGGGGAATTTATTAGGAGTGGCAATTCGAGCTAATGGGTCGTGTTCGTGTCGTGTCAATATGTGACACGAATACGATTAAGATCGATATGAACATGACACGATTAACAAATCATGTCAAAAATTTAAACACGAACACGACCTTTTTATTATATGGGTTACACAACACGACACAATTAATATTAAATTGTATTAGATGTATTCAACATGACATGACCCATTTAATACGAAATGACTCATATAACATGGTTTGACATAACTTAACCCATTTGACACGCTTTGACATGACTTAACCTATTAACAAGTTTTGACATGACTTAACCTATTTAACACATTTTGACATGATCCAACATGACTCATTTGTCATATTTTGGCAATATCCATCTCATTTGTCATATTTTGACAATATCCAATACTTCTAATATGTATAAAATAAAATATTATATAATCCTACATTAAACAAGCAAACTAAAAGTTTTAATGAAGAAAATTTACTAATAAAAGACTAAAATAAAAGAAGAAAAATATGCAAATACAATATTAAAATAATACATACAAACCAACTAAAATAAAAACAGAAAAACAAAAATCAATCCAACACAATTTCTAAATTTAAATATTACAAACTTATCACACTATATTAATAAAGTTAGAACAATCTGAAGGAGTTGTTTCTTTATCTTCAGTTTTAAGCTCCATAACATCTTAGGTAAGCTCCTCTAAAGCTAATTTTGCATTTTCTACAAAAATAATAAAATATAAAATTGTTAAAAATAGGAGAATATAATTTCATATTTTAATCAAAACTAAAATTATAAACATATTACCTTGTTCACCATAAAGGCAATCTCGAGCACAAACTAATGCCTCCACTAAATCAGGTCTAAGAGCACTTCGATATTGATCAAGCACCCTTCCATTGACACTAAAAGCACTTTTTGATGCAATTGTGGAAACAGGAATGCATAAAACATCACGAGCCATTGCAACAACTTCAGGATATCTAAATTGATTTGCTTTCCAAAACATCAGCACATCCAATTTAGTTTTCCTATCCACCCTTGGTTCATCCAAGTACAACTCAAGTTGTGATTTTTTTGGTGCATCTATGCTATGAAATGAGTCAAATCCCTATATAGATATTAGGACTAATTAGTTATCATACATGAAGATAAATTTCAATAAATTTATGAACATTAAATTATAACCTAAAACACCATTTGAATTCTCAATAATGTAAACTTGAAAATACCAAAAATATAAATTTAAACTCATATACCATTAACTCATCCAAACTTTCTAGAGAGAAGGAGCCTTCAGGTGCATGTAACACATTTTGAGACCCTTGGCCTTGCTGGCAATTTCTTTCCAATGATGTTGATGATGTTGGGCATGCAGAAGCATTAACATATGAATTAAAAAGTAAGAACAACTTTTCTTTCACATGCATAGCTTCAGAAATCCCATTTTCGCTATAAACTCTCTCATAGCACCATTCCACGAAGTGGAACTTGTATCTAGGATCCAAAGTAACTGCAATGGCTAAAATGTCACAAAAAGTGGACCAATATTTTTCAAATTTGGTGAACATTTGACTAGCCACTTTCTTCATGTATTGATCATTATTATTAACTTCTTTCATCAAAGTGACATAGGTTGTATACACTCCTGGAAAATATAAATTTGCAGTTGGATATTTGGTACCCGAAAAGATACACGTGATGCCATAGAAAATAGATAAAAACTTATTCATCTTCTCTATTTTGTCCCACTCAGTCATAGAAAGGCCATGCTTAAAATTTGAGTCACTTAATTCAAGGTGCATAAATGCATGACAATAATAAAGTGCATTGTCAAGCATAATGAATGTTGCATTCCACCTAGTGTGAACATCTTGTCTCAAGCCTCTTTTAGAATCAAGAGAGCAATGAGTGACACACTCCAAAAATTTTTGCTTTCTACTTTGTGATCCTTTGACATATTTTATGCTTTCATGAATTTTTTGAACAGCCTCATCTATATCCTTAAGCCCTTCTTGCACCATCAAATTAAGGATATGAGCACAACATTGAAGGTGGAAAAGTTCGCCGTTACATAAAAGTCCTCCTCCAAAAGACAATTGAGATCTCAATAAATCAACGGAAACATCATTTGCCGAAGCATTATCCAAAGTAATTGAAAAAATCTTCTTCTCAATACCCCATTTAGTCAAAAGAGTGTGTATTTTTTCAAACACTGATATGCCAGTGTGAGGAGGTGGCATAAAACTAAAATTCAAAATTCTCTTTTGAATACGCCAATCCTTATCAATGAAATGAGCAGTTAAGCATATATATCCATCGGTGGTCAAAGAAGACCAACAATCAGAGGTTAAACTTATTCTACCAAGTGTGCTCTCTAACATAGCATGAATCCTCCCTCTTTCCCTCTTATATAATTTAAAACAATCAGCCTTGCAATTATTTCTAGTCACTAAATTCAAATCTTCCCGAAGATAATGTAAAATTGCTCTTATGCCTACCCATTCAACAAATTGAAAAGGAAGATCATGCATGATAATAGCTGCAGTCAACAACTCCCTAAACTTTCCATGATCAAATTTAGAAGTAGACAAAGACATTGAGCCACTACCATGTGCTATAAGTAACTGACCTATATCGTGTGTGTCTCTTCTCACACATGTGTCCATATGTCGCTTCAAATTGCCAGTTCCATATTTAATTTCAGCAAGATAAACAACTCCACATTTCTTACACTTACATCTTCTCTTCTTATCATCACCAATAGGAAGCATTTCAAAGAATGCCCACACTAGCGACTTGAGTTTTCTTTTACGTTTACCCGTTGTCTTCTTAGCTCCCACATCACTAGTTAACTCAACCACATCATCCTCCATTTCTTTAGTTGGCACTTCCATGTTATTCCCACCTTCTACCTCGATGGAATTCATATCATTAATAATGCTTGCCATCTGCATACAAACAATATATTATTATAACTTTGACCAAACAATTAGATATTTCTCTTTTTTTTTTTTTAATTTTCCCTAATGGTTAATTAAATGAGCATGTGAAAGCATTAAGCATACAGAAGATCAAAGACAACAAGTAATCAAAGTATATATAGTCACCATGTTTGATCACCAAAGAGTCCTTGAAAAGAAAATAAATGGAAAGATCATGGAAATGTATTAAGAAAAACAATAATGTTATTCAAGGAAAACCATATTGACTAAAAATGATTCCACACAAAAACATTTCAAGCATGTGGAGATTACCATAATTACTCAATTACTTCTTTTTTCCTAATAATTAGAGAAATGGAGTTTGCAATAATCAAAGCTTGAAAGTTGAAACATCATATGTATACTTTCAATAATAAATATTTTGACCTATGTGGAAATGATTAATTTTCAAGTATCAAATACAAATATTAAAAGAAACTTTTGAAGTGTATCTATGTATTAATTAATTGTAAAATTGAAACTTTCTAAACTCATAGTAATTGAACTAAAATCTAAAAAGTGTGATCGCCAACAGTAAAAAGCTATTTAATTATATCAAAGTATTAATTGAAATATTCAAATAAAAAAATTATTTAATTGTGTTCAAATAGTAAAAAATTGTTTGGATTATTAAATCTGAAATCAAATCAAACTTAAATTAAAAAAAAAAAAGAAAATTGATCAAAATGACATTCTAGGCTTGTAAAAGATTACTCAACAAATATCTAGTATGTGAGATTCTTCCGTAATTAAGAACTAGACCCATTAAAAATATTAGATATTCATATCATTTCCCACTTTATGTGTGCATTGTCACACAGTAGTTACTATAATCTCACCTTCCCTAAAGACCATTAAACAACTCTTTCTCACACTAAATAAATAAACAAAAATTCATGATGCATCAATTACCTAATTTATAGTGAGCTTATGCTGCAAATTGCTATGTGCTAAATCTTTCAGCCTAAGGATTGATTGAGTCAATCGGGAAAAGTACAATTTGAGAAGAAAGCGAGAAGGAATAGAGTAAAGACATAAGAAGAAAGGAAGCAGGTGAAGTGGTTAAAGAAAATTCTTCTCTTAAAAAAACATTCTACTCCAAATCGAATATCCCCAATTTGAAGAGTTAGAAATTAGATTCCATAAAGCACATGAATTTCTTATTTGCTATTGTCTCCATAGAGGGATTTTAATTTGGTGAATAGAGATTAAAAAAAATTGTTAGTTAGATCAATTAGCCTCAGCAATGTTATATCACAGACAATTCAAATCATCCAATCACCTTATAACTTTTAGGTTTAAACCATGCCTACAAATTCTATTGAATGTACCAGTAGTATCTAATAGCAATCCAATCTAATTACGAATGACAACAGAAAGGAATAATATTAATATCTGATACACTTCAAACCATCCAAAATTTAGCACTTAATAAGCTAATCTAGTGGTTACTTTAAGTATCTAAAGTAACATAAGTTGAACGAGGAATTACAATTTCATTGCTGAAATTTCCCAATTATCAAGTAAAAAAAAAACTAAATTTAATGTAAACTACATAGCAACTTCAACCATCCAAGTATGATTAATATAAAATCATAAAAAATGTAACTCTCTCAAATTCTTAAGCACTACAGACATAAAGGAAGCTAATTAGGCTAAATTATCCAAGAACCAAAACAAAACTAAATGCAGAAATTGAAGATAAAAATTGAGCAGAGTACCCATAATGAAGATTATTAAAGTATAACAAAGAAGAAGAATATCACACTTGATAAAAAAAAAAAATCACAGAACTAAAGAGCAAATTAATTTCTTGTTACTCAAATCACCCAAATAGTTCCTTACATGAATCAAAGAGTAAAACTGCTCATAATAGAAACCAAAGAGCAAATCACCAGAGTTTATTTTAGAGCAGCAGCAAAAAAGAATAGAAAATCAAAATAAAATGGCAACTGGTGTCTTCTTGGCACCCCTAATCAAATTCAAATGAAACTCAAAAAAAGGATATCGCGATTGAGAGAGGGTGTGTGGGTGTAGTCGTAAACCCAAGATAAATTTGTGAGCTGGTGCAAGACCGAGAGAGAAAGAGGGTAAGGAGAAAAATGAAACGCAGATTGGATTTTATCAATTTGGTATTGATGGACAGAGTTGGCGGCTGCTTTTTCTATTCAAGTGTAAATTTAGGTTAGGGCAAATGAGAGAGTAAGAGATGGAGAGGTAAGTTTAGGTCTTAAGTTTTTATATAAGTGGGTTAAATGGGTCATAGTGGGTTAAATGGGTTAGTGGGTCATGGGTCAACACGTGACACAAATTTTAAACCATGTCATAAACGTGTTAAATCGGGTTAGCAGGTTAACCCGTACACGACACGATTATACTCATGTCATAAACGGGTCGACACGAATTTGACACGAACACGAATAAGCCTAACCCAAACCCTATATTTTCGTATCGTGTTCGTGTCGTGTTCGCGGGTCGTGTCTAAAATTGCCACCCCTAGAATTCATGAATGTATTTCCTGAGGAGCTTCCTGGGTTACCATCAGATAGGAAGATAGAGTTCTGCACAGATATTGTGTTGGGTACCAATCCCATCTCTGTGCCACCCTACAAGATGGTACCAACAGAGCTAAAGGAACTGAAATAGCAGCTACAAGAGATTTTGGACAAGGGTTTATCTAGCCAAGTACTTCACCTTAGGGTGCTCCTGTTTTATTTGTGAGGAAAAAAGATAGATCATTAAGGCTATGTATTGATTACAGATAGCTTAATAAAGTGACAATTAAGAATAAATATCCGCTCTCTCAGATTGATGATCTGTTTGATCAGTTGCCAGGAGCTAGATATTTTTTAAAATAGACTTACAGTCAGGCTATCACTAGCTGAGGATCAGGAGTGAAAATGTGCCAAAAACAGTATTCAGGATGAAATATGGTCATTATGAGTTCCTGGTGATGTCTTTTGGACTCACTAACCAGCGGCCTTTATGGATTTAATGAACGGGTTGTTTAGGCCATTCATGGATTGCTTTGTCATTGTGTTTATAGATGACATTTTGGTGTATTCCTGAATCGAGAAGGAACATGTTTGGCACTTAAGGATGGTGTTGCAGACCTTGAGGGAGCATCAACTGTATGCTAAGTTTTCAAAGTATAAGTTCTGGCCGGAGAGTATTGCATTCATGGGATATGTGGTCTCTAGTGAAGGTATTTAGGTGGATTTAAGAAAATTGAAGTAGTAACTTATTGGCTTAGGCCTACCACAATCACTGATGTGCAGAGTTTTCTAGGCCTAACAAGTTACTACAGGCATTTTGTGTAGAATTTCTCCAGAATAATAGCTCCTCTAGCACGGTTGACTCAGAAGAATGTCCCATTCTTCTGGTCAGACGAGTGTGAAGAAAACTTTCAGAAGCTTAAGAACTGTCTAACTATAGCTCCTGTGTTGACTTTGCCTATGAGTCAAGAAGAATATACTGTGTACTGTGATGCTTCTAGAGTTGGGTTGGGGTGTGTCTTGATGCAGCATGGTAAAGTTGTGGCTTATGCTTCAAGGTGGTTAAAGAAGCACGAGCAGAATTACCCTACTCATGACTTGGAAATGATGAATGTAGTCTTTGCACTAAAAATCTAGAGGTCCTATCTGTATGGTGAAGTGTGCAAGATATACACTGATCATAAAAGCTTAAAGTACATTTTTCAATAAAGAGATTTAAATTTGAGGCAGAGAAAATGGAGGGAGCTTCTAAAGGACTATGATAGCACCATCCAGTGCCACCCAAGTAAAGCAAATGTGGTAGCGAATGCTTTGAGCAGGAAATCTTCTGGCAGCTTGGCACATATGTTAGCAGAGAGGAGACCATGGATTCGAAAGTTGCATGAGTTGATGGATCAGGGTTTAATCTTCGACATGACTGATTTGGGTGCACTTTTGGCACATTTCGAAGTAAGGCCAGATCTGCGGGATAGAATTAGAGTTTCCTAGCATAGGACCCACAGGTAATATGGATTGTGGAAAGGGAACAGTAGGGAGAAGACTGTGAATTTGGGTTTGATGGAGATGGCACCCTTATGCAAGGCTCTAGAGTGTGTGTGCCAAATGTGGACAACCTAAGGAATGAGATTATGTAGGAAGCACACTACACGCCTTACAGTGTCCACCCAGGATCTACAAAGATGTACCATGATGTGAAAGATCAGTACTGGTGGAATGGCATGAAGAGAAATATAGCAGATTTTTTGTCCAAGTGCTTAACTTGTTAGAAAGTAAAGTTTGAGCATCAGATTCCGTTAGGGAAGTTATAGGAGATTCCCATCCCAAAGTGAAAGTCAGAGAAATGACCACCATGGACTTTGTGACTAGGTATGCCTCGTACTACACATGGGTATGAACTTATATGGGTGATTGTGGATCATCTGACTATGTCAGCTCACTTTTTGCCTGTACGGACTACCTATTTTGTTGCTTAGTACGCAAGGGTGTATATTCGGAATATAGTCAAATTGCATAGAATTCCTGCATCCATAATATCTGATAGAGGGTCCCAGTTTACTTATCAGTTTTGGATGAAACTTCAGGAAGCACTTGGCACACAGTTAAACTTTAGTACAGCCTTCTATCCTCAGATAGACGAGAGTCTGAAAAAATAATTCAGACATTGAAGGATATGCTTTGTATGTGTGTCCTAGATTTTGGAGGCCGATGGGATAATCAACTGCCAATAACAGCTATCATTCTAGTATTGGGATGGCACCCTATGAAGCATTATACGACAGAAAATGTAGATCCCCTCTATGTTGGACAGAAGTTAAAGAAGCGAGAGTACATGACTTGGATTTAGTGCAGCATACTTCAAAGATGGTCTCTTTGATCAGGGAATATTTAAAGACGGCCTTCAGCAGACAACAGAGTTATGCAGATCTTAGGCGAAAAGATGTAAAATTTAGAGTGGGTGACTATGTGTTCTTGAAAGTTTCTCCTATGAAAGGGGTTATGAGATTTGGAAATAAAGGCAAGTTGGCACCCTGTTACATAGGACCTTTTGAGATAGAGTAGAAATAGTTGCCTATCGATTGGAGTTGCCACCAGACCTTTCTCATGTCCACCCAGTGTTTCATATTTCCATGCTTAGGAAGTATATTCCCAATCCTTCTCATATACTGCAACCAGATACAGTGGAGCTAAATGAGGATTTGACTTTTGAGGAGCAGCCAGTAGCCATAGTGGACTATTAAATAAAACAGTTTCGGTCAAAGCATATCCCTATGGTTAAAGTCCTGTGGAAGAGCCAATCTGTGGAGCGATGCACCTGGGAGTCAGAGCGGGATATGCGTAGTAAGTATTTGTATTTATTTAATATGAAATTCTATGTCGTTATTTTGCCTTGTGTAAAATTCGAAGATGAATCTTCTGTAAGGGGGGAAGAATGTGACATCCCGAATTTTTAAATAATTATTTTATATGAAAAATTATAATATTTTAATGTATTAAATATTATGGTAATTAATTTGAATTTTCTAGGTTTTCAAAATCGAGTATTGATTTTTTGAGACAATTAATTTTATTGATTTTTAAAAATTAATTTAAAGATCACATGGCAAATTTAAAAATATATTTAGACTCCACAAATTTTTTTGAGTTTTTTGTAATTTTTTCAGAATTTTCGAGCCTCATTTTGGGTCCTATGGCAGAGTAAAAATCAAATTTTTGATACCTTAAATCAAACTGGCCGAATCGAATTTGATCAGATCAGACTGATCGAATCAAACCGACCCATCTTCTTTTTCTCCCTTCCCTCCCTCTCATTAGCTTCCTCCTCCCATTCTTTTTCTCTTTTCTCTCTCTCTCCTCCCTCCCCCAACACTGGCCGACCACCCCCAGCCCAATCCCACATGCTAGCGCTCCTCCGGCCTGCTTCCCCACCATCGGTCGCCTTCCCCAATGATCGAAAAATGCCCCAAAAGTCCTTTCTTTGTGCGCATGCCGTTTGAGGTTCCAAGTTCGATTGTGGCCGAACCGGCCACTAATTGGACCGGATATTGTGTCCATTTTGCTCTACTCCTCGACAGCTTTCCATAGACACCTAGAACACCCATTTTTAATCGAGCGATTTGTGTGAATCAAGCCTAAAAAGTTTTAGCCCATTTTGACTTTTGAGCTAAATTTTTCCCAAACTAGAAACTCCATGGGAATTTCGAGGCCACTAACATGCTCCCCTCGGCGAGGGCTTCGCAACAATGTATATTTTAAATTTTTTCAACACTAAAATTTTAACGGGTCCTACAAATTTTGCAGTATTTTATTAGGCCTTTATTGAGTCTGTTTAATTAAATAAAAATTATATTTTAACTTCTGATATTGTGGACTTTGAGTAAGTGTTCTTGTTTCGCGAAAATTCTACCTGCGACCGATACTGTATTTTCGGGCCAGACAGGTGAGGTACCGAACTCACTTTGGAAGTAAGTCGATATTACAGTCCTTTTCACCATTTTCAGATGCCCTTGACGCGATCCAGGTGTCAGAATTGGCTTAGGTAAGAACTCCAAATTGCCTTATTTTCCTAATGCTCAGTTTAAAATAAAAATTCATAAAATATTCGTAGGTAGCCAGAAAAATTTTGGAATAGCATAATAGCATTGTTAAGGACCGTGAAGCATATTTATAGAATTTTGGAAGTTGTTTTAGTTAGTTTTTGCATAATATTAGTTTTAAGCATTATAGCTAAATTATCTAATTGTTTGAGCTTTGTCTAGTTTGGCGAGCCCAGAAGGGGCCGTGTGATATTATTGAAATGTGGACTTGAGATCTTGGGTTATAGAAGTGTTGTTTGAGTTACTTTGTAGGTTGGGTAAGTCTTAGGTATAGAAAAAACTCAGCCAAATTTTCAGCATAACTCTTTAAATCCTTGTTTTGTGATAATGCTGATAAATTTATAATATAATTGTTTAGGTAATCAGAGTTAGTCTTCTTCCTTCGCTCAGTTGCCACAATAATTTCTAGTTGATCTGTGAGTAGATATGGATTTTATTTATAATTTTAATATTATTATATAATCAAGGCATACTCATGCATTCACTTATAAATATATGTATATAGTTAATTATTAAGCACGTCTTGTACTGCATTTTTAATTGATGATATTGTTGTGGATGTCTCCTTAAGATGATTTGAAGCTGTGTGCATGTGTTGGCGTACGTGTGATTGTTTATGGATATGGGTAGGACGGGTAGTTGCTGCTAGAGCTTGACTCATTGGGACCCAATCTTTTTTGTGGATAAGTCGGGGTGAGTACGGCTTTGAGTTGATCTCGCTGACCTCCGCATTTAGATTATTAAGAGAAAGTTCGGCTCGAGTTGATCTTGCTAGCAGAGGTTGAAATTAAAAGAGTTGTATAGGGAATTAGCTCCTATATATATATATATATATATATATATATGATATGATATGATTGATGTGATACACGGGTGTGAGAGTGCTCCAGATTATCTTTTGTATGAATATTATTTGACTTATTTGGTAATATGTATGTATGTTACATTTCATACATAGGAATGCATTAAGCTTAGATAGTTATAAAAATTGTATTTAAAATTAATATCTTACTTTATGAGTTGAACGATTGCTCCTTTTCAACTATTTTTTACCAGGTGATAGGAGGGCTCTTTGAGATTAACCTGCTTTCTTTGAGATTAACCTGCTTTCTTTCTCGCAGGTTTACCAGAAGTAGTTTCATTATATTTTTATTTCCTTCTTTAATATTCTAGAATTCCACATATACTAGTAGTATATTAGACTTTTCTGGAATTGTAATAACTTATTCAGCTGGGTGTTGTAAAATTTATCATGTAATTGTGCTTATATGGGGGAGCTAAGCTCCCATTGGATTATATTTATTTATTTGAGGATTGTGAGTGTGAGTTGAGCTTCCAAGATTTGGATATATTGTGCTTACAGGTTGGGTAAGTTAAAAACTCTCTGTTTGATAGTTCAATTTATGGCCGAACTCTGTGCGTTTTTTTTCTTGAAATTAGACTATAATTATGTGACTTATACGGCTAGGAATAGTTAGACCTACTATAGACTTTGGAGGCCTTATATTGACTTAAATCTTAGTGCCGGTCCGACCCAGAATTTGGGTCGTGACATGCATCATTTAGTTCGTTTACAAAGTTCATGAGTTCAAATTAGACTCATCAAATTATTTTAAAAAATTTATTAATTATTATCAAAAACTCTTAATAATAAGCCAATGAATTATAAGAATTAAATTGATAATTATAATGATATTATTAATTAAATTATAATGACCATAAATTATATATTTTAATTTATAATTATACTATTTATAATTTAATTGCCTTACAATTAGTCATAATTATATATATAATAAAATTAATATATAAATAATTTAGCGCAAAAGTTGTTTCATAAGCATATAAACGAGTCAATTCACATGTTTATAAATGAGTCAGCTTATAAGCTTAAACAAACCGAGTAGTATTAAACTCAAGCTCCTCTCATTAATTCAATAAGTCTAAAAATGAAGCTTGAGTTTAACTTGATAACAAATGAGAAGAGTTAAACTTTTATCATGCTGAATCTCAAACAAATCACAAATGACTTGACTTTATTAACACCCCTATTTGTTAGTTAACGATATAAGTTATAAATTAGTATACGAGATTTGTCAAAATCTATCTTAATCCCTTTAATTTTTAATTTAAAATATTTTGTTCTCTTAATTTTTATTTTATCAAAAAATAAGTTCCTTCATTCAAATTTATTCAATTTACCATTAATTATAAATTAAATAACTCTAATACCCTCAACTTTGAATTTGAAACAATTAAGCACTTGAGACTTTGTTTTATTAACAAAATGATCCATACATTTAAATTTTAAATTTAAATAGATAATTATTTTATATTTAAATAATGATATATATATATATATATATAATAAATATAATTTTTTATGAAAATGTTTTTTATTCTGCTAAAATATATGTAAAGTATTATAAATGTATTTCATATCCATGATTATAATTTATAAATCCATTAAATATATATATATATATAGAGAGAGAGAGAGATATGATAAGAAACATATAAAATTTGAAGGTTAAAATAATATTATTATAAATTTTCTTGATTTATAACAACATCTTGCAAGTAAATATTACATTAATCAAATAACTAAATTTTACAATGTGATAATTTTTTATTTATATAATTTTATAAGAAACTAATTCAATCACATTCAATTTTTTAAGAACGCCAATCACATTAATTTTAATTATCACTTAAGATATAAAATTTTATATTATAAAGTAGCGAGTTAGATTTTTTATAAGAAAATATAAAGGAAAAAAAACCATCATGTAAACTATCTTTTATTTGCGCGAAATTTACTAATTTGATCAATATAATATATTATATTATATGTATAAAAAAATAAATTAGCATACTCTGCAATTTATTAATTTGGCTAATATAGTGTTTACCCATGAAACTTTGTTATAAATTATGAAAAATTATAACAGAATTAGTTTTATAACCTTCTAATTTCATGTGTTTTTTTCTATCACATTAACATATCAATCATACAAGTATGAATTACATTTACAATACGATACAAATATTTTAACATATTTATTCTTAAAAATTTAGAACACCACATGTAGAGGACCTTAATCAAAATTTATTTTATATTTTGGATACAATATATTTATATATTATATTTTAAGTATAATATATATAATAATAATTTAAATGTAAAATATATGAACTATTTAAATATAAAATTTAGGTGGAGAGACTATTTTGTCAATATAATAAGACCCCAATAATTTAATTATCTAAAACTGATAATCAGAATTATCAGACAAGAGATGCACCAAGTGAAATTTAATTGGTGCTAAAAGAACTAAAATGTTAGCAAAATGCTAAGAAGATGATTACAGAAAGAGACATTTCTTCCTGTTGATTCAAAATATTGAAATTTTCATGTACACAACTAAGCAACAAGGATCACCAGCTGAAAACTTACAAGACAAAAGTATCTCTCTGCCGCTATGCTCAACCAAGTCCAACACTTTACCAGCAGCCATTGCCATGGCTTTAAATTTTAAAGTTGTTTTAACTATTGCTTGTCTCTGCCTGCTAAATTCGCGTTTATTGACATTTCGATCTCCTCAAGAGTGCGTCCCTTAGTCTCGATTATGAAATAATTAGCAAATACAGCAGCTAACAAGGAAACACTGCCAAAGCCAGTATAGACAGGAGCAACCCCAAAAATCTCCACCATATCCAAGAAGAACAGCCCCACCAAGAAATTGCATACCTGAATTAAAAGTACACTTATTATACAAGGTTTATTAAGCTCTTAATTCGAAAATTTGGTTTGGTTTTCTTGGTAAATTGGTTAAGTTTTTAATTTGAGAAAATTCAATTTATTCGGTTTGGTTTTCTGAAGAAAAAAAATTATTAAAACTAAATCAAATAGTTTATTTTTTAATTAATTATTATTAGGCCTAAAAGAGTTGAAAATAACTAAACTTAGACCGAACCACATGAACCGACTGATGCTCAGCTCTACTTCTTCCTTCCCCATCCACACCCAAAAAAAAAAAAATTCAGAGTAACTGCTGCAATACCTACCCAATGAACAGAAAAACTGAATCCCATAATCTTTCCACGCATTTTGGCACTGCTAAGTTCTGGTATGATAATACCAGTTACTGGACCAGCTCCAATTGCAAAGGCTAAAATGTACCTGCACGCATGATGCAAATTAGGGGTGAACCAAAACCAACCAAATCATTAAAACCAACTAGATCCTACCCAATCCAATCCAAATATATTGGTTTCAGAAATAGTGCGATGCGTTTCAGTTGCAAAACATATTCAAATTGCAAACTGACAATTGGGTCTGGTCATTGATTTATTACACTATTAAACTAACCTAAAGCCAACCAATGCTAATGACAAAATTGTATAGTTCGTATATGCTGCACTGTGCTTTTTCTCATAAAACTACATTCTACATTTTCACCACCTATGTTATCATTTTCAAAAGAAGTACAGTCAAGTTCTAAAAATGAATATAAGGGATTTTAAAATTAGAGCATTAACTTTTGAAAATAAGGCTTAAATTACACAGAGTTTAACAATCTTAAATCTTTAAAATAATCCAAATTGTCCAAACCGACTACCCAAATAAAAATTGACTAGGTTGGGTTAAGTTGAATTACATTATTACTTAATTTTGTTCGGTTTGCGTTACTCCAAGGCAGACTTTACTAGAAATTTTTAATTCAAACCTACCAAACTGAACCATGAGAGCGAATGCAAAAGCAATATCAAAAAATATTTTCAATGGGTTATATACTTCAAATCCCAAATAAAGATAGATTTTGGATGACATATGACATCTTCCTTTTGTCAGGCATTATCTAATCAAAGGTATTATTCATACTTAAAATAAAAAAAGAGAACTAAATGAATCATAAATCATTAATACAGGGGTCACTTCAATTTCTATTACAAACAACACACAAGCTTTTGCAGTTCCATCTTGAAATGCATATAGCTAACTCTAAGGAAGTTATCTTTCTATATGACAATGGATTCGCTACTCATGTCTACAACAAAACATGTATGTGTGGTATATGAATAAAAAGCATCTGGAACAAAGGAACATCCGCAAATGAAGTTGCAGATACAGCAAAAGCAAATGAAGTGTATCTAAATACTTACATGGAGTTATGAACCAATGATCTCATAAATCTTTAACTCAAGAATCCAGATAGAGCATCAGCATATTACCAAGGCTGATATTGATGCAAGCCAGCTATAGAGTGTTAGGTACAGCTCAATGGATCTTAGAACAGGACTCAGACACCTTGCTAGAGTTTTTGATATAAAAGTACGGTAATGAAATTAGTGTTATCAAAGGCGAGAAAAGGCGCTGGGCCAGGCAAGAGGCAAGGCTGTGTCCAGGTGGAGAGAGGCGAGAGCCCAGGACAAAAGAAGTTGAGGCACTGCCTCAGCTTATTAACGTTTTTTTCTTTTTTAATTCAGCAAACAGATGGGATTTTTAAAAGAACCCTAATCTCTCCATCAGTTCACGCCACCAGCAGCAGCACTCCTCCATCAGACTACAAACGAACAAGGTATGTCTCTATCCTCTCTCTCTCTTCTCCTCTCTTCTTCTCTTCTCTCACGCCAGCAGCACTCCAGCAGCACCTGCACAGCACGTTTTTTTTCTTTATTTCCATTTCTTTTTAATTCTTTTATTATCTTCTCTCCTCCTTCTCTCCTTTCCTCTTCTCTTCTCTCACTCCAGCTGCACTCCAGCAGGCAGCAGCATGTACATTTTTTTTTCTTTTTTGTTTTTTTGTTAGATGGGTATTACTTTGTTTCTTCTTAGTTTTTTTTGTTAGATGGTTAATAAGAGTAATATAATTGTGTATTCTATTGGCAGTATACGAATGGACCCAATATGGGAACATGTAAAACAAATTAGTGAAAAAAATAATACTAATGATCTTCAATGCAACTACTGTTTGAAATTTTATAAAGGGGGAGTCAATAGAAGCAAGAAACACTTGCTAGAGGTTATAAAAATATGATTTGATGCCCAAAATATCCAAAAGATGTGAGAATTCTCAAAGAACTTAAGACAAACAATGAGATTGGGTGAGAAAAGAATAGAACAAGATGAGAAGAGAAAAGAGTTTAGAAATGAGAGAGTATTATTGAATATCATTCTTTGAATGAGTTGATAAAGGTATGACTTCTTCCTTTTATAAACAGCAGTAACTGCTTCCTAACAACTCCTTAACACTCTCCAGACAACCAGAACTACCTCTAACTAGTTGAGGCCTTTCCCTCCAAAAGTTGTTGTAGGAATTTCCCTCTAATTCTAGCCACTCTACCCCTGCCACTATTTATTCTTTTTCCTTCTTCTATAATATGTAACCATACCCTCCCCAAGAGAAGCTTCTTGTCCCCAAGAAGATGAAAATTCTGAAAATTGAGCCAAAAGAAAAGGTTGATCTTCCTAAGTTGCTTCTTCAGCCGGAAGATGAAGCCACTTAATAAGGCCCTGGAGAATCTTTTGATTGTTCTTGGTCACCACTCTAGTCTCAACACTTTCTCAGGGGCTATGAGTACTGTATACAACTCAACTCAACTCAACTCAACTAAGCCTTTATCCAAAAAATTTGGGGTCGGTTATATGGATTCTCTTTCTCCATTATAAAACGATTTTGGATTAAATCCTCGGAAATGTATAATGCTTCGAGGTTATGTCGTACTACTCTCCTCCAAGTTAGTTTAGATCTACCCCTTCTTTTCTTTCTATCCTCTAACTGGAACCTCTGTATGTCTACGCTTTACATGACTAAACCACCTCAATCTCCCTTCTCTCAACTTATCCTCAATTGGAACCACTCCTACCTTTTCCCTAATACTCTCATTACGGACTTTATCTATTCAAGTATGGCCACTCATCCACCTTAACATTCTCATCTCCGCAACTCTTATCTTAGACATATACAACTCCTTCAGTGCCCAACACTCACCACCATATAACCCGGCCGGTTGTATGGCTATACAGTAAAATTTTTCTTTCAACTTATTGGGAATCTTGCGATCACATAAAACTCTCGTGGCACGTCTCCACTTCAACCATCCGGTTTTAATCCTATGACTAACATCCTCCTCACATCCCCCATCTACTTGAAGGACTGAGCCGAGATATTTAAAGTGATTACTTTGGGACAGTACCACTCCATCCAAACTTACTCCTTCCCTTTCACCAGTTCGGCCTTCACTGAACTTCCCACTTTCCTTTTTAGTAAGGAAACATGAAAAACAGGATGGATGGAGGCATTTGCATTGTCAGGCAGTTTCAGCTTGCGGGCTATTGCCCCAATCTTTGCCACAACCTGATATGGGCCACAAAATCTTGCTAACAGATTAAAATTCTTCCTTATAGCCAAGGAAGTTTGCCTGAAAGGCTGCAACTTGAGATATACCCAATCCCCAACTTCAAATGCCCTCTCAGATCTCCCCAAATCAGCATATTGTTTCATTCTGTTCTAGGCCAACACTAAATTCTCTCTAGTGAGATGAGACAGCTGCTGCCTTTCTTGTAAAAACTCTGCAACAAAACTCACTGACAGTTCATTTTTTGGAAACATGGCTAAAGAAGCAGGCTGGTAGCCATGTAAAGCTTGGAAAGGGGACATTTTCAACCCACTGTGGTGGCTAGTATTTTGCGCTTAGCCAGTCCCAAGCCCGGATAAAGGAGGAGGGTTGCTGTAGGTGACAACCAGCGTAAAAATTTCGTCACACCCTATGATATGGATTCAAATGATATAAACGTTAGGGCGTCCTCTACTAACGACGCGCTACATCGGAGCCCGGGTGTAGTGATAAATATGCAAGGGTGTAGGGCGTTCACCGAAAGCTACGCGCCATGCCGGCGCCCGGGTGTGGTGTTAAGTGAGCAAGGGTTCCCACATCATGGACGGGTGTGGCTAAAGAAGTTAGTCCATAGGACATATAGTAAAACAAATAGTGAAACAGAACACAAGATAGACATAGAAAATAATAGAAGATATCATAGAAGGAGATCAATTAGGAAGGAGCAGGATAGGAGGAGGATCAGGGTTGGTACTTAGAATGTTGGATCACTTATAGGAAAATTAGTGGAGCTTGTGGATACCTTGGAAAGAAGAAGGGTGAATATTGCTTGCATTCAGGAGACTAAATGGGTAGGAGAGAAAAGTAAGGAAGTGGGTAATTCAGGGTACAAACTGTGGTTTACCGGAAAGGAGAGAAACAAGAACGGAGTGGGTATAATCATAGACAGAACATTGAAAGACGCAGTAGTAGCTGTGAAAAGAGTAGGAGATAGAATTATACTAGTAAAGCTAGTACTAGAAGGAGAAACAATAGATATAGTTAGTGCTTATGCCCCACAAATAGGACTAGACAGTGAGAGTAAACAAAGATTTTGGGAAGATATGGATGATTTAATGCAAAGCATACCGAATGAAGAGAATGTTTTCATTGGTGGAGATTTGAATGGACATGTAGGAAGTGATAGACAAGGTTATGAGAATGTTCATGGAGGTTTTGGTTTTGGCAGTCGAAATGAGGAGGGAAAAAGCATCCTGGATTTTGCTATGGCATACGACCTAATACTAGCAAATACCTACTTTATAAAAAGAGAGTCACATTTAGTGACTTTCAAAAGTGGGCAACATAGAAGCCAAATCGACTTCCTCTTAACCAGGAAGACAAATAGAGTTCTATGCAAGGATTGCAAGGTCATTCCAGGAGAGGCTTTAACAAGTCAACATAGGTTGGTGGTCTTGGATGTCAAGTTTAGGAACAATTCAAGTAAGGTCAGAAGAAATAGTGTAGCTCAAACAAAGTGGTGGGAGTTCAAAGGAGTAAAGCAAGTGAAGTTCAAAAATGAGCTTCTCGAGTCCGAAGTATGGAAGCTAGATATGGAGGCCAATAATATATGGATACAGATGGCATCAAAGATTAGAGAAGTAGCTAGAAAAGTACTTGGAGAGTCTAAAAGACATGGACCACCCTCAAAAGAGAGATGGTGGTGGAATGAGGAAGTACAAAAGGCAGTGAAGAGAAAAAGGGAATGGTATAAGAAATTACCTAAATGTGATAATAATGAGGCATATGAACAGTACAAGATAGCAAAGAAAGAGGCAAAAAAGGCAGTTAGTCAAGCAAGAGCACAGGCCTTTGAAAAGTTGTATGAGAAACTTGGAACTAAAGAAGGGGAGAAAGATATTTATAGATTAGCAAGGAGTAGAGAAAGGAAATGTCAAGATCTCAATCAAGTTAGGTGCATTAAGGATAAAGAAGGAAAAGTGTTGGTGAAAGATGAGGACATTAAAGAAAGATGGAGAAATTATTTTAATGATCTCTTTAATAATAGTCAAAATTGTAATAGCGTGAATATAGATTATAGAACAATAGAAAAGAATGTAAATTATACTAGAAGGATTCGATCTTTAGAAGTAAAGGAAGCACTTAAGAGAATGAAAGTGGGTAAAGCCTGTGGACCCCATGAAATACCAATTGAAGAGTGGAAGTATTTGGGAGATATGGGAGTAGCATGGTTAACTAAATTATTTAATAAGATTTTAAACTCAAAGAAAATGCCTGATGAATGGAGGAAGAGTATTTTAGTACCTATTTTTAAAAATAAGGGAGACATACAGAGTTGCTCAAACTATAGGGAAATTAAACTCATGAGCCATACTATGAAGTTGTGGGAGAGAGTGGTGGAGCATCGACTACATCATGATACTTCTATCTCTCTCAATCAATTTGATTTCATGCCCGTCGTTCAACTATGGAAGCGATCTTTCTCATTAGAAGCTTGATGGAGAAATATAGAGATGTGAAGAAAGATCTACACATGGTTTTTATTGATTTGGAGAAGGCTTATGATAGTGTTCCAAGAGAGGTCTTATGGAATGTGTTAAAATAAAAGAGGGTATCTATTAGGTACATACAAGTATTGAAAGATATGTATTAAGGAGCAACTACTATTGTGCGCACAGTGGGAGAGGACACGAGATTTTCCAATCTCAATTGGATTACACCAAGGATCAGCCATAAGCCCTTACCTTTTTACATTAGTTTTAGATGAACTGACGAAACATATGCAAGAGAGTATTCCTTGGTGCATGATGTTTGCGGATGATATTGTTCTGATAGATGAGACACGAGAAGAAGTCAATAGAAAGCTAGAACTTTGGAGAAGTACTCTAGAGTCAAAGGGTTTTAAGTTAAGTAGAACGAAGACAGAATACATGCACTGCAAGTTCAGTGAAGGCCAAACTGGTGATAGGAAAGGAGTTAATTTGAATGGAGTGGTACTGTTACAAAGTAATCACTTTAAATATCTAGGCTCAGTCCTTCAAATAGATGGGGGATGTGAGGAGGATGTTAGTCATAGGATTAAAGCCGGATGGTTGAAGTGGAGACGTGCCACGGGAGTTTTATGTGATCGTAAGATTCCTAATAAATTGAAAGGAAAATTTTACCGTACAGCCATACGACCGGCTATGTTATATGGTAGTGAGTGTTGGGCACTGAAAGAGTCGTATGCATCTAAGATAAGAGTTGCAGAGATGAGAATGTTAAGGTGGATGAGTGGCCATACTAGACTAGATAAAGTCCGTAATGAGAGTATTAGAGAAAAGGTAGGAGTGGTGCCAATTGAAGATAAGCTGAGAGAAGGGAGATTGAGGTGGTTTGGTCATGTGAAGCGTAGACATACGGAGGCTCCAGTTAGACAAGTAGAGCACATTAGGTTAGAGGATAGAAAGAAAAAAGGGGTAGACCTAAATTGACTTGGAGGAGAGTAGTACAACATAACTTAGAAGCATTACACATTTCTGAGGATTTAACCCAAAATCGTTCAGAGTGGAAAAAGCGAATCCATATAGCCGACCCCAAATTTTTGGGATAAAGGCTTAGTTGAGTTGAGTTGTGGTGGCTAGTATTATACCACCACTCAGTTAGAGAAAGCCACTTGCACCAAGAAGATGGTTTCTAAAAACACAAACACCTTAGATACCCTTCCAAACTTTGATTCAACCTCTCACTTTGACCATCAATCTGAGGATGGTAGGCAGTAGAATAAGAGAGGGTACACCCAAGCACTTTGAACAGCTCCTTCCAAAAAGAGCTTGTAAAAATCTTGTCTTTGTCAGATATAATTGTAGAAGGAAGACCATGCAACATGAAGATGGTATCCAAGAAAAGATGAGCAATAGTAATTGCAGAAAATTGGAATTGCAATGCCAAAAAATGAGCATATTTGGTGAATCTATAGATAACTACCAAAATTGTATCTTTGCCCTTTAATTTGGGAAGCTGCTTCACAAAATTCCTTGTAATATGCTGCCATGCTTGCAATGGCACAGGGAGTGGCTGTAACAATCCTGGAGAAGCTCAATGCTCTACTTTACACCTTGCACACACATCACAACTTCTAACCCAATCCATCAGACTCTTCATCATTGCAGGCCAATGAAAGTGCCTATGTAGCTTGACATAGGTCCCATTAATTCCTGAATGCCCTCCTAAGCAGGAATTATGATACAAGGTTAACAAATGATTTCTGAGGGTGCTGTGCTGCCAATATACAATTTGCCTTTGTGAAAGAGCAACCTATCTTTATATGAATACCCAGGATGAGCTATCTCATCAATAGACACATGGGCAATAATATTAGTAACTTGAGTATCTCCTTCGTAACAACTTGCCACTTTACTTACCCAAGTAGGCTGTAGAGAAGTTTGGACTGTTAAAAGCTGTCCTTCCTCACTAAAAGATTGTCCAGACAAGGCATCTGCTACCTTGTTATCCACACCCCTTCGATACAGAATAGTATACTGCAATCCCAACAATTTAGAGACTCCCCTGACCTGCAAATTAGTATGGAGTTTCTGCTCCAACAGAAATTTAATACTTTCATGATCTGTCTTGATAAAGAAGGGTCTTTGTTTCAGGTAATGTCTCCACTTGGAAATTGCAAAAGTAATTGCCAAAAGCTCCCTTTCATAAGCTGAGAGAGTTCTGGCTCTAGGACCAAAAGCCTTTGAAATGTAGGCTATAGGATGACCACCCTATTGCAAGATTGCCCCCATCCCTGTATTGCTGGCATCTGTCTCCAAAACAAAAGGCTTGGTGAAGTCTGGTAATGCTAACACTAGTGCTTGAGACATAGATATCCTAAGCTGTGTAAAAGCTTGTTGAGCGGCATTATTCCACTAAAATCCATCCTTCTTCAATAATTCAGTGAGTGGTTTAGTAATCACACCATAATTTTAACGAATTTTCTATAATAGCCCATCAATCCAAAGAAACTTCTCAGCTCTTTAACTGATTTGGGAACAAGCCAATTAACCATAGCCTATAACTTACTGGGATCAGTAAAACCCCTTTGGCAGATATGATATGGCCTAGATAATCAATCTCAGATTTCCCAAAAGAGCATTTACTCAGTTTAGCATAAAGCTGCTACTGCTGCAATACTTGAAAACCTTGCTCTAAATGCTGCAAGTGCTCTTGCCATAATGAACTATACACTAGTATATCATAAAAAAAACAAGTACAAACTTCCTCAAGTATTGTTGTAATATATGATTCATAAGAGCTTGAAATATGGCTGGGGCATTTGTTAAGCCAAAAGGCATCACAGTGAATTCATAATGCCCTTGATGAGTTCTGAATGCAGTCTTAAGTACATCCTTGGGGTTCATCCTTATCTGATGATACCCTGCTTTCAAATCTATCTTTGAAAAAATAGTTGCACCATGTAATTCATCCAAAAGATCATCAATGATGGGAATAGGAAATTTATCTTTCACAGTCAAGTCACTGAGCCTCCTATAGTCTATGCAAAACCTCCAAGAGTCATCTTTTTTCTTAACAACTAACGCTGCAGAAGCATACGGACTGTTACTAGGCTGAATTAGTTTATTCTCCAACATTTCAGTCGCCAACTTCTCAATTTCAGCCTTCTAAAAATGTGGATATCTATAAGGCCTGATATTGATAGGCTAAGCAGCAGGGATCAATGGAATGGCATGATTATGTGACCTGAAAGGAGGTAAAGACTTGGGATCTTCAAATATCCCTTTATACTTATGTAATAACAGTTGCAAATCTGGAGAAGAGGCTGCTGAAGACAAAAAAAAAAAAAATACCCAGCACTATTGTTCCTTGCTCCAATTGAATACAAAATAATGGAGCCTGAAAATCCTCTCCACTCATGTGCATTAACTAGTTATAGCTAAGACGGTGTAACACCTTAGACTTAAATGTCCACATCCCCAATATGCTTCAATGAAATAGGCTTTCCCCCATATTGGAAACTGATTGTAAAATGCTGGAAGTCAAAAAGAATGGGATTGAAAGTCTTTAACCAATCCACTCCTAATATAATATTAAAAGTACCCAATTCCAACCTGAAGTCAAAATTAAAACAATATTGCTGAATTTTCCAGCTAAAGGCTGAACAAACATCAGTGCTGAACACTTTCCTTCCATCAGCTACTGTTACTGCAATTGCAGGTCCCTCCACTATAGGCAACTTCAGCTCCCTTGCCACTTTTGCATCCAAGAAACTATGAGTACTACCGCTGTCCACTAATATCAACAATTCCCTATTTTTATGCTTCCCAATTACTCTTATAGTGTCAATCCCACTGCTGCCCTCTATAGCATGCACTGACAAAGTAACTTCTTCAGAAACAGCAGGTACTTCTCCTTCTGTAACATCATGCCAAACTTCCTCTCCCTCATCAATTTCCTCATTCTATATCTGAAATACTAAGGTATCATTCTCTTGTAATTGCAGGGCCATAAGAGTTGTTTTCTGCTTACATTGATGGCCAGGAAAGAATTTCTCTCCACACTTGCAAGTATTGTGGGTAACAGGCATATTGGAAGAGAGTTTATTAATGGGCTGATTAACAGAAGACTGACCCATAGAAATGGAAGGTTTTTGAATAGAATTAATTCGTTTGGCAATGGAAGATTGCTCTCAGTTTGAGGTTTTGGGTGTCAAGAAATAAGGTGACTGAGAAGAAGTGTTTTTAGGGACAAAAGTAGAAGAATAAGAAGGTCTGAAATTATTCTGGTGAGGTCTTGTAACAGAATTAACTTTCTTGCTACAATTCAAAAGTTGTTCTTGGTATTTTACAATTTCAAAAGCATGTAAAAAAGTAGTTGGTTTCATCATCCTGACCATAGGTCTTATATCATCTCTTAACCCACCAACAAAGGCTGACAGAAAATAAGCTTCCCCCAAATTAGGCATTACCCTCTCTAACCTAATTCTTAGATCCTCAAATTTGTCTTGATATTCTTCCAAAGTTCCTTCTTACCTCATCTTCATGATTTCTTCCATTACATCTTCTAACCCTTCCTCTCCAAGCCTCCTACAAAGATCTTTTTCAAAATCCTCCCAAGAGTGAGAACCATCCCCCAACATCCAATTGTTATACAAAGCATTAGCCCTATCCATTAAAAACAAACTAGCAATGCCAACCCTTTGCTCTTTAGGAACCCCATACACCTCAAAGTACTTGACACATTTCCTTACCCAAGCCCTAGGTTCTCTCCCTTCAAAAGTAATCAATTCAATTTTTGGCAACATTTGGGACATACCTTCAACATTAATTGCAGATCCATTACTGTTGCTGCCTCCTCCTTGCCGTTGATTGACTTTTCCCCTAGAATTAGGAAGAATTCCTATGCCCCCAAGAGTTGCTGCAGAAGTTTCAACCTCATCATTCCCTCCTGGACCAACCTTAGGCATGGAATCACAAAAAATGGATCGCAATTCTTCCCTGATCATATTGCGAGTCTCAATTGCTTGCTGTAAAGCATTCTGCTTCATCTCCTCCCTCAATTCCCCTTTATCCTTCCTTGACTCATTCTACACAGCCCTAATTACTTCCTCCAATTCAGAGAATCTGGAACCTTGAGCAATTACCCCAGATCTAGTCATTTTCAATGCCACAGATCCAAAATTGAAGCTGTTCCCTCACACAACTCAGCTCTGATACCAAATGTAAAGTAACAGGTCTGAATCAATCTCAGGGAAGGAATTGAAACAGAATTCTCAAAGAACTTAAAGAGAAACAGTGAGATTGGGTGAGAAAAGAATGGAACAATATGAGAAGAGAAAAGAGTTTAGAGATGAGAGAGTATTTTTAAATATCATTCTTTGAATGAGTTGATACAGGTATGACTTCTTCCTTTTATACACAGCAGTAACTGCTTCCTAACAACTCCTTAACACTCTCCAGACAACCAAAACTACCTCTAACTACTTGAGGCCTTTCCCTCCAAAAGTTGTTATAGGAATTCCCCTCCAATTCTAACCACTCTATCCTTGCCACTATTTATTCTTTTTCCTTCTATAATATGTAACATACTAGTGCTTCAAAAAAATCAAAAGTTCAACAAAGCAATAGAGGGCCCATTGATACTTATTTTTCTAATAAACTAGCCATTTTGAGAAGAAGTGTGAAGTAAACTACTATTATTAAAAATAATCCAACTAAGGAATTAAGCAAGCGTGCTTGTATTGCAATAGCATGTTGCTTGTATGATATGGGAATAGCTTTCAATGATGTGAATTTTGATAGCTTTGGAGAAATAATTTGAGCCATTGGAAATTATGGGAGGGACCAAAGTGTAGAAGACAGAGAATTTGGAGAATTTCTTTTATATTTCTTCATACACAAATGATTTACAAGCATTCTAATTTATATACAAAAGCTAAGACTAAATAGGAAACTAATAAATACAATGATTCCTAATTATATTCTAATTTACAGCTAATTTACACTAATTAAGGGATTTACACTAATTAAGGGATTCTTACACTCTCCCTCAAGTTGGTTCATGTATGTTGCACATGCTCAACTTGCAAACTAGGGTATGAAACATTTTACAACTTAATCCCTTAGTGAACACATCAGCTAACTGATCTTTCGACCCTACGTAAGAGATACTTACGAAACCATTGACAACTTTTTCTTTTATGAAGTGTCTATCAATCTTTATATGCTTGGTCCGATCATGCTGAACTGGATTGTGAACTACACTGATGGCAGCTTTGTTATCACAAAACAAGGACAAACCACTAGCTTCCAGCAATTTTAATTCCTCCATCAACTTTCGTAACCACAATAGTTCACAAATACCTTGAGCCATTACTCTACACTCAACCTCTGCACTGGATCTCACTGTCATATTTTGCTTTTTACTTCTCCGAGTGACTAGATTACCACCAACAAAAGTACAGTAACCAGATGTCGATCTCCTATCATCAAGAGATCCAATCCATTCTACATCTGTAAAGGCCTTAATCTGAAAATAGCCATGCTTTGAGAAAAGAAGTCATTTCCCAGGTGCAGATTTTAAGTATCGCAAGATGAAAAAAACAGCCTCCAAATGAGGTTAACGAGGATCATGCATATACCGACTCACTATATCCATTGCATATGCTCTATCTGGTCTAGTATGCGAAAGGTAAATCAGTCTGCCAACCAACCTCTGATATCTCCTTATATCCACTAATTCTCCAACTCTAGCTTGCAATTTGTGATTTGTCTCAATGGGAGACTCTGCTGGTTCACAACCTAGCATTCTTGTTTCCTCCAACAAATCCAGTATGTACTTCCTTTGAGAAATAAAGATTCCTTTATCTGATCTGGCAACCTCTATTCTAAGAAAGTACTTTAGCCTTTCCAAATCTTTGATTTCAAACTCCTATGCTAGTCTCTCCTTTAAATGAGTTATTTCTTCCCTATCATCACCAGTTCAATGCTCCTCAAATAAATCTGAACAGTTTTGCTCCACTCCAAGTAATTCAAGCCATTAAGTTTATTTTCAGTGATTTTAGTCATCACTGGGACTACATCAGTAATTATAGACTTGGTCTCACCCTCAGCCATTGCACCTTAACTGTCCATAGTCCACTAATAGCCCAAGCTATCGAATATCAACAGATTCAATGACTTGAAAAAAAAGAATCTTCAAACACTGCCAAGAACGAAGCCTCAAAACCAAACACAGCCTGCAAGGATGGAATCACCACATCGGGGCAACGCCAGGGAAGGATGTCTAGCCATCGAAAGTTGCCGGAAAACACCACATGCGCGGACACGCGCCGACGCGTGGAACAGGAATTAGAACAAAGAAGTGGGGCATGGACACCACTCTCTTCAAGTCCGATCACCGGACTTTCAGGGATGGCTGATTAGCACCTGGGTTTCCTTCTAAGACTGGCTGTGAGGTACCGTGATAGCCCTAGGGAGTCCTCCCAGGTTACAGTTTGTCGATGAAAGAAAACAGGGGAACAGGAGGAAATTCTCAGGAAAAGAGCTTCGGAACTAGGGACCTGTGGCTCTGATACCATGTAATTAAGGTATTTTTCATATATTCAAAGGTGTTAATACACACACACACACACACACACACACATATATATATGTATACAATCATCTTCTAGTCTAAATGGATTAAAATTCTACTTCTACATGAATTAGGAATCCTTTATGAGGATATCCTATAGAAGTTAGTCTCCTAATTGAAAAAGACTTCTATAACAGTTTTATTTCTATATCCGCTTCATGAACTAAGTTTGAACTTCTAGAATTTATATATTCTATTCAATGATTCAATAACTCTTATTACTATTTGTATTGTTGCTTATGCTATGAAATTTTAGTTTTACGGCCTCACTTTTATCTTACACTTAAGCTAGAATTGTAGATACGCACTACTTTCTATTTTTCCTATATTACATACAGCGCAAATAAATTTTTTTTTCTTTTCAATGTGCTTTTTTACTTATTAAACTAGTTAAAAATATGATATTTTTATCTTAAAAGTATATAGGCGCCTCACTTCAAAAAGGTCCTCGCTTTCCCTCCCCTCCCGTCACTCAAGTCAATATTCGCCTCTCGCCTTAATAATACTGAATAAAATATTAGGCCTAATGAAATATGTAACGAGTTTTTAATTCTACACCTTCTTGAAAAGGCACAGGCATCAATTTTCTTACATCTCACAAGTGCCCTACGAAAAGAAAATAGACTTTCAAGCATGTGAGAAAGCATGATCTTTGTTGTCATAACAAACTTTTTTATTAAAAAGACATCTAAACACAGGCTAATTATTAGATACACCAGGAGTACTAAAAAAATGGTCCTCCCTCTCTCACAAAAAAAGTGAGTCATCTCCATAATATGGAGAGTAGGTCCCACGTGATTGTGAGTGGATCCCACGTGATTGTGAGTGATGGTGCATGTACACTAGGTGCACCTAATAATTTCTCCTAAACACAACGCAGAAGAGTAAACAATTGAATAAATGTAAACACTCGAGAGTTCTCTATAGCTCTCTCTCATAAATAAAATTTAAATACTGCATTGTAACAATTTGCTTACATGAGAACTCCAATTATTGACAAGTTGTGACTGAGATCTTCATCTATAGGAAAATTGATTGCACATGCGACAAGAAACATTGACACGGCCTGCAGAGGGATAACAAATTTGTAACTTAGAATCATCAATGTGTCTCTTTTTTTTTTTTGGGAATCATTAGCTTCTTTCTCGTATAATCATTTCATGCTAACTTACCATTCCCAAGTAACTAGCAATTAAGAGCTTTTGTCTCCCTTCCTTCTCCATTAAATATGAAGCACTAAGTGAACCTGAAGATTGACAAAATAAAGAGACTGTTTCACACAAGAAATAAGTTCTAAAGTACAAACATAAAAATAGATAAAAGATCTCAAATCTCAAACCTGAAAAGTTCGCGAGCCCACCAAATAAGCTTGCTAAAGCACCACTTGTGATGCCAACATCTTTAAAAGTCAATGATGAAAAATAAAGAACTCCATTTATGCCAGCAAATTGTTGCAGTATAAAAAGGGAACCTCCAATAAATGCAACTACAATGACACAAAAACATCAAAATCTGCAGGTGAAAACCACAACAAAATAGAAAATGACCTTACTACTTAAATTGATGAAAGAAGACGAATGATTTTCAAATATATGTTCAAAATTTTTTCAGGAGAACATGTAGCATACAAAAGGAGACACCAGCTAGAAACTCTTACAATTTATATTTCATTCTGCATAAATTTACTAGTCAAATGTGATATCCACAGAGAACCTTGATACTACCTCTAGAGTGTGGCTCCTCCAGGAGTTCCGACCACCTACTGCTCACATCAGCACCATCATTCTTAATGACTAATTGGAATTCTTCAATTGATCTTTCAACTTCTGATGGTCCCCATAGACTAAGGATAACTGCTTTAGCATCATCTAATCTGCCTACCTACCAAACAAAATCATTACAGTTTCAGGAATGATAGTCATTATCGAAAAACCAAATCTTGGAGACATTTGCACAGAAAAACAAAAGATTCATACTTTGCACAGCCATCGGGGACTGTCCACAGCAAACTGCATACCGATTGAAAGAATAAATGCAGGAACACTTGCAATATAGAGTATTGTCCTCCACCTGAAGAAGATATGTTATTAAACTCTATGTAACAATTCAAAAAAGAATATCTAAGCTTGAAAGGTCCAAATCTACCAAATATTTATCAGAAAAATAATGACATCTCCTTTAAACCCTTTGAAAATCGCTGTGACTCATTGTTAGAATAGCAGCTCAAGTAAAAGTTCAGGCTCAGGATAGAATGGACTGGACCAGGTTACAGAAAAATGTGAAGAAGCAGGGAGTCTTGGAAGCATCAGCAAATGAGAAGGCAAAAGAAAATTCTGGAATCAAACAGCCGGAATTGGTTAACTTGGTTTGGCAGTTAGAGGAAAATACAGGAGCAAAGCCACATGGGAATGGGAAGCAGAAGGGTGCTCCATCTCCAGTATAAATGAGGTCTTGGAGAGAAGAAGTCCGCAGGC
Organism: Hevea brasiliensis; assembly: GCF_030052815.1. Taxonomy (NCBI): domain Eukaryota; kingdom Viridiplantae; phylum Streptophyta; class Magnoliopsida; order Malpighiales; family Euphorbiaceae; genus Hevea; species Hevea brasiliensis. The sequence continues at coordinate 13,470,125 of NC_079499.1, forward strand.
ATTTTATCAAAGCAACGGCAGTAGCTGGGCCTAGCTTGGCAAGTTCGGGAGATTTCTCCTAGTTATCTTTTTGACTTAATCATTTCAATTGTATTTCCTTTTCTGTTGAGACTAGTAGAAGAAGAAGCGATGATTTGTAATTGAAACTTCTGTGTAAAAGTCATTTCTCATTATCCCATCAATACAATTACAATTCTCCAATTCTATTCTCTTTTTTACAATTATCAATTGTTCCTAACTCTATCACTCATGTTGATGCATATTGATGTGGATTAAAAAGCAAAGTGAATGTGATTAGGTACTTAGGCATCCTACATAGTAGATTATACAGCACCATATCAAAATAGATTTAATCTGCATGATCTCTCATGAATCTAAATATAACCTACACCTGCAATAATTTTCACATTGTTTTAAATATCGGTCAATACATAACAGAATTTTGGTTGCATGATACATTACAGGCCAATCTCATCAGCTTGTCATGTTTCACATCCAAAATGGCTTACATAGACTCATACAGTCCAATAAACACTGTTACAACGGTATAGCCTTTAGTGATATAAAAGGCCTTTTGGATCCCATTTGTGTGCAGAAGCAGTTTCTCAAAGGCAGAAAGACTCCAAACCTTCCATTTTTGCATTTCTCAGCCCCCATAACCCAAAATTTACCTCCAAATTTCAGTTTTAATCGGATTTATCACTATGCCCTCAAATTCCAAGAGTAGGGAAAAAAAGGAATTTTTTTAAAAACAAGAAAATATTTGATTAAACGATTTCTCGCTACCAAGATTCTCCACGATATTCCTGCCATAGTTATTAAAGACTCAAGGTGCATTAAGGCGTCAAGGGGTACTAAAGCCTAGGCACAAGGCACTGGCGCACACCTGCGCGAGGTGAGGCACAAAAAAAAATCATAAAAGTCTAATAAATGTGACCCCATCAAAATTCAAATAACATAAAACTAAAAATAATAATAACTAATAAGCATTCAAAAACTAATATTCTAAAAATTGAATAGTCTTTTAATGTCTCAAAACTAAAGTCAGGCAATTATAAAATAACTATTCTTCAATCTTTATCAAGAGTAATATCATAATCTTCTTCTACACCTTCATTCTCTCGATACTCGTCATCAAAATCAATATCTTCATCATCTTCCTCATCTTTAAAAATTAAGAAGTATTATTTAGTTCTCAAGTTAGTGGATAATCTTTTTCCTTTTTTTCTTTTGGCGTAGATCCAGTGTTATCAAAGCGACAGGCGCCAGCGGCGTCGGCGCGTGGCGGCGCCCCTGGAACGCCTGACTCGGCTTGGAGGAGGCGACGCCTTCGGACGGAGAGGCGAGAGGCGAGGCAGGCGAGAGGCGACGCCTCTTCACAGCAACGGTAAGTGTTGTTTTTTTTTTTTTTTTTTTTTAAATTAAAAAGTCAATAAACTGCGTACCTGATGCAGCCACCACCAGCAGATACATCTTTCTCCTCAACCTCACGAACCTCACGAAGACGCTTTTCTCCTCAACGGCTCAACCTCGACTTCAACAACAGGTACGCTCTTTCTCTCTCTCTCTCTCCTCTTCTTCTTCTTCTTCTCCTGCTTCGATCTCTCTCTCTCTTACGTCCCTTTCTTTTTTTTTTTCTCCCTCTCCACCTCTGTTCGATCTCTCTGAGGTCCTTTTTTTTTTCTTTTTCATCGCTCTCACGTCCCTCTTTTTCTTTTTTTTTTTTTTTTCTCTCCCTCTCCACTTTTCTTCTACTGTTGCGCTCCTCTGTTTCGATCTCACTTTTCTTCTACTGCACGTCCCTTTCCTCTGCTCTGTTTTTTATTTTTTCTTTTTTTTTTTTCTCTCCTCTCCTTCTTCTTTCAGCAGTCCCTTTTTATTTTTTCTTTTTTTTTTCCTTCTCCTCCTTTTAATTAATTAGTTATTATTATTTATTTATTTATTTATTTATTTAATTATTTTATTTTTGTTAATTAATTATTTAAATTTTATGGGTATTGATAAATTGATTATTTTACTTTGTATTCTTGTTTAATTAATTGATTAATTAATATGGGTATTGTTGATTTGTTGGTATTTAGTTTAATTTTTATTTATTATTCTTATTAATTTAATTAGATATTATTTATTAATTAATTATTTATTTTATATAGGTATTATTAATTTATTGTTAATTTAATTTTTTATCTTTTTATTATTGTTAATTAATTATTTAATTTATATGAGTATTATTAATTTATTATTAATTAGTTTACCTTTTACTTGTTATTATTGTTAATTAGTTTTAATTTGATTAATTTTACTTTTTTCTTGTTAATTAGATATTAGATGTTTATTTTATATGGGTATTATTAATTTATTATTAATTTGATTATTTTTATTTTTGTTCTTAGTAAGTAATTGTGTAATTTATATGGACATTATTACTTTGTTGTTAATTAGTTTACTTTTTACTTCTTATCATTGTTAATTAGTTGTTAGATTAATTAGTTTTACTTTTGTCTTGTTAATTAGACATTAGTTGTTTATTTTATATGGTATTATTAATTTATTATTAATTTGATGATTTTACTTTTTGTTCTTATTAATTAATTGTTTAATTTATATAGGCATTGTTAATTTATGATTTTACTTTTTGTTCTTATTAATTAATTGTTTAATTTATATGGGCATTGTTAATTTGTTGTTAATTAGTTTAGTGTTTTACTTTTTACTTATTATTCTTGTTAATTACTTATTTAATTTATATTGGATATTGTTAATTTGTTGTAAATTAATTTATTTTTTATTCTTGTTAATTTTTTTGTTAGATTATAAATGGGTGATAAGAATAATACATCTGGATCTTCTGCTAGTAGTAGAAGAACGGACCCAGGATGGGCACATGTAATTCAAGTTAGTGAAAACAATACCAATGATCTTCAATGCATGTACTGTATGAAAGTTTATAAAGGAGGAATTAATAGAATCAAGCAACATCTTCTTTGGAGGTTACAAAAATGTAATTCGGTGTCCAAAATGTCGGAAGATGTAAGGAATCAAATGCGAGAATTCATTGCTAAAAAAGAGAGCAAAAATCAATTATGAATATGGAAAGACCACGAATTTGATGATGTTGAAATCTGGGATTAGATGAAAATGAGGAAGAGGAAGAGTTGATGCAAGAAATTGGCGTGAAAGAAGAAGGCAAATCTTGGAAGTTCACAGTACTAGTGCTTTTAAAAAATCAAAAGTTTTACCACCACAAAGTAGTAGAGGGCCTATTTATTTTTCCCCTAGACCTGCTGTTTTGGGAAAAAATATAAGGCAAACTACCATTGATGAAAATAGTCCAGCTAAAAAGGAGTTAAGGGAGCGTGCTTGTGTTGCCATAGCACGATGGATGTATGATGTGGGAATTGCTTTTAATGCTGTGAATTATGATAGCTTTGGGGAAATGATTCGAGCAATTGGAAATTATGGGAAAGAAATGAAACCTCCAAGTTTTCATGAGGTTAGAGTTCGGTTACTTAACAAAGAAGTGCAAATCATAAATGATCTTCTCGAGTCTCATAAAGAAGAATGGGAAAATTATGGATGTACATTGATGTGTGATGGATGGACGGATAGAAAAGGGAGAACCTTGATTAATTTCTTGGCTAATAGTCCAAAGGGAAGTGTATTTATTAAATCAGTTGATGCAAGTGATGAATCAAAGACAGCGGCATTGTTGGCTAGTTTGATTGAGAAAGAATTGATGGAAATTGGTCCTGAAAAAGTAGTTCAAGTTGTTACAGATAATGCATCAAATAATGTTGCAGCAGGTAAAATTTTTATTTAATTTTTTATATTACTAAAAAAAATATCATTTTATTTTTATTATTAATGGAACGAATTTTTCTACTTGTTTATGACAGGGAGAATATTGGAAGCAAATTTTTCTCATCTATACTGGACTTCATATGCAGCTCATTGTATAGATTTGATGTTGGAGGATATCTTTAAGATCCGTGTTTTCAAAGAAACATTCCGCAAAGCTGTTGAGCTTACTGGTTTCACATATGGCTCTTCAGGAGTTCTAAATATGTTGCGGAAGTTTACTAATGGAGTAGAATTGCTAAGGCCAGGGCAAACTAGATTTGCTACTGCTTTTATTACACTGGGAAGGATTCATCTTCAGAAAGCCAACATTAGAAAAATGTTTACTTTGGAAAGTTGGACAACTAGTAAATGGGCTAAAGAGGTGAAAGGCAAAAAGTGTGAAAGGACGGTTTTGAGTCCTGCCTTCTGGAATCATGTTGTTTATGCTCTTAAGGTTTCCGGTCCTCTTGTTCGTGTGCTTCGACTTGTTGATAATGAAAAAAAACCAGCTATGGGATATATTTATGAAGCCATGGATAGGGCTAAAGAAGCCATTGCCAACTCATTCAATGGCAATGAAGAGAAATACAAGAGCATTTTTGAGATTATTGATGCGAGATGGTCACTTCAATTGCATCGTCCTTTGCATACTTCTTGGATACTTTTTGAATCCTGAATTTTTATCCAAATAAGATGAGAATTGAATCGATGAAGAGGTCAATACAGATTGCTTTCATGCATTCATAAAATGGAAAAAATTCAGCAAAAGTTGATATGATTCTTGATGAAATTGAGAAATACAAGGCAGGACCTTTGGTTTTCCTTCACTATTAGAGGAAGAACAACCAAATCTCCAAGTTATTAATTTAATTCTTATTAATTTTTCATTTTGCTCATTTATTAATTTATATCATGAATTTAACAATCATTGGTTCTATATTTTAATAGCTGCTTGGTGGAAAACATATGGTTCTTCAACTCCAAACCTACAAAAGTTTGCTGTAAAGGTTCTGAGTCTCACATGTAGTGCAAGTGGTTGCGAAAGAAATTGGAGTGTATTTGAGCATGTAAGTAATATATATATATATAGATTTCTTAATTTGTTATTTTATCTTGAGCCTTTTGAGTTTGAAGTTTAACTTATTTGTTACTGTAAAATAAATGACAGCTTCATAGTAAGAAAAGAAATCGGCTATTTCAAGAACGCTTGGACAATTTGGTATATGTGAAGTACAATAGAGCGTTGCTACGCCGACACACTTTTGGGGATATCACAACACCTATTGATTTGGCAAATATTGATGAGAGTAATGAATGGTTGCTTGGTGAATTAGAAAAAGGTGATGGGGATGATGATGATGATGATGATTCTCTTGTTTTCATGAATGACGTATTGACCTGGGGTGATGTTGGTAGAGCGGTGGAGTTCGAATCTCGTTATGAATCGAGATCGGCTGCAAGATCAACACCACCAGTTGAAACTCCATCATTTCGAAGGCCTCGTGCAATGACAGGTGCATCCTCTTCACAAGTTGATGATGATGAAGAGGAGGAAAAATTTGTGATGGCCGTTGTTGAAAATGAAGATGATTTTGGAAATCTTGATGATGAGTAGTTTTAGTTATAAGTTTTTTATGTACTTATTGCATTTTGTTTATTATGACTTACAACTTATTTTTATGTATTAATGTTTGAACTTCTATAATTTATATTTTCTATTATGTGACTTATGACTTATTTCTAATTTTTTATTTATTATGTATAATTTTATAGCGTCACTTTTATCATATACATCTGCTGAAAATTCAGGTATGAACTATTTCTTTTTTTAACATCTCTTATTATTATGTGTGTTTTTACTTATGCTATATATTTTAATTTTACAGTCTCATACTTTCACTTGTATCTTATACTGGAAATACAGGTATGCACTATTTTCAATTTCTCTTATTTTAGATATAAACATAGTGTAAATCATATTTTTTTTCTTTTTAATATGTTTTTTTACTTGTCAACTATTTAAAAGTATATATATATATATATAATTTAAACAATTAAGGTTATGGCGCCTCACTTCAAAAAGGCCCTCGCCTCGCCTCTCGCCTCTCGCCTAAGGCAATAGAATACTCTATCGCCTTAGTGTCGCCTTTCGCCTTGATAACACTGCGTAGATCTTGAAATAGGTGCAGATGCAATATTTTTTTTTTTTTTTGAAAAAGATAATAAGAGAGTGCCATTATTGAAAATGGAAATATAGGAGGTTTGCGGTCCTGAGTGTGGTGGTTTGATAAGATTTTGACGACTAGTTATCATAAGCCATATTAATGTCAAAAACTTCCTAGATTCTAGTAGATTGACAAATTTCGAGTTTAGTGATAGTGTATTTTGGTAATGAAAGTGCTCACAGAAGGTAGAAATAAAGAAGGTGCACCTTTCTAGAGCCTTACACCTAGAACAAGGCGCACGCATAGAACAAGGCGCATAATGCGAGAGCATGGTAAATGTCGTCCGCCTTTCTCCTATAAAGGTACTAGGGTTGAAGCCTAGTGAGCCTTGAGCCTGAAGTGCGACTTTAATAACTATGATTCCTGCCAGTGGTGACCACCAAATATGTCTAGTCATACATCACTCTTCAATTAAAAAATTATTTTAGGTGTTTAAAATATTAATATTTTGGTGTATTTAGTAAAATTTTTAGTTAAACTATAAATTTTGGTATACTTGGTTAAAGTTTTAAAACTACAAATTTGAGTCATCCTTTTATTTTTTTTTTCTCCTTTTCAATAAAAATTTGTGACATTGACAGGATACAGCTAGAAGAGCTTGCATGATCATTGCAATGCATGACCATGTTGTAGTCTTCAACTTTTTGTTTTTAAATTTTCTTAATTCTAATGAATGTCATCCATGTCAAACTCAAAGAAAACATTCAAATGCATCTAAGACATAAGTGGGAAAAAAAAAGCCAATCATCACTCTATTGAGCACCAGTAAAGAGCATAAGGAAAAGAATCTCACCAATGTGGATCAATTTCAGAGGGAATTCCAAGGGACAGTGATGTAATAATCCCAAGGCATGTGCCAATTTGACACAAGCTTCCTAGTGAACCCCTGTATTTTGTTGGGGCAACCTGAAAGACATGCAATCATAAATAGAAAAGAGAAAAAAGAATTGGGCATTGCCATTAAAAATACTATCCGAGTCCCAAAAAATATAAGGTCAAGTAGAGAAGTTCAATTGCACAAAGAAAACATGATATGAACATAATTTACACATTATTTGGGGTCACATTGTATTTTTTTGGGTAGTGTTATGTAGAATTTATATTAGTTTTATTGTGTTCTTATTCAATTTTATTATAATAATTGTCCCAAGTAAATTTGTTCTTATTTTTTATGTTTATCAGATAAGAAAATAAGCCAAAATTCTTTGTGAGATGAAGCCTTCTCCATTTGGTACAAAAAGATGCTTTTCATAAGTTTTTTGTTAAAGTTGGACAGAAAGTTGCATGCCCTGGGCATGTACTTTACTGTCTCTGAAGGAAGTTTGAAGAAATTGGAGAATTTAAAGTTTGGCAGGATGTTGCATGCCCTGGGCATGTGACAGAGCAATATAACATGCCCAGGGTATGTCAATGGCCAAAAAATGCTCTATTTTTGCACAGGCTATGAAATTGATTAAAGGTAATTCATCTCCAGGGCAAATAAAAGAAGTTTTCTGCTGAAGACTAGGATTTTATCTCATTATCCACACAAGGAGAGCAGCCACCAAGATTGAAGCAAGAGAGCAAGCAAGGATTTACAGACCTAAAAGCTCCTATTGAAGATTTTCAACATTAGAATAGTGATTTCTTCCTTTTTCTTCTATTTTTCTGTGTTGATATTGACATTATGAGTCATTTTGTTTCTTTAATTTCTTGTGAGCTAATTGAAATCATGTTGTACTAAATCTCTTATTCTAGGGTTAAGGATGTAGCAAATCAACTTGACTATGGCTGTAATTTGATTTTGGTTCAATAAAATTTGGAACTTTCAATCTCTTGTACACTTAATGCTTGCTTTGTATTTAGTACCCACTTTGCAAGATTTTTATAAATCAAATCAAAAGCATAAAGGTGAGATTTGTTATAAAATATACAAGAACTGAACCTAGGGTTCTTGACCTAGAGATAGGCTAAACTCCATTGAGAAACTACTTTTCTTTGAATGATCAAAATTCTTAAAGGGTCTTACTTAGGTTAATCCCATGAAAATAGGCGTTACGCAACATAGGATTATTCTCCTTCAAAATATAATTAATTTACCCATAATTGGCCAAAATTATATTTTATGCTTAATTGATATTGTGAACCCCTAGCTCTAGAGCTTTCATAAAGTGGTTGGTAGTTTTATTGTGCTTGAGAATTCCATTTAGTTATTAATTTAGCTTTTATTTGTTAATTTAGATTTAATTTAGCTTAATCCAATATCAATCATCTAAATAACTAAAATTATTAATATCCGATACTCAACACGGTCCACGAAGGAATGATAACTTTTCTATATTACTTGTTAATGATCCGTACACTTGTAGGATTTTGCAACAAGTATTTTTCAATGACATGGTTGAACCAAAGGCATTATTAACATATATTTATAGCACTTGCATTTCCAATATTTAAATTGCTTCTCCTCTTCTTCCAAACATGTCATACTTATAGTCAATTTCTATAATTATTCTATAATAGCATAAAACCACAAATTGTTATGTTGTGAAAGTTGAAAACTAGAGTTCTAAAAAAGGAACATCAGTACATGAACCACCACCACAACAACAACAACATATACCTCTGAGATATAAATTGGAACCAGAACTGTGTTCACACCAATCCCAAGGCCAACAAGAAATCTCCCCCACAGTATTTCATCCAAGGAATGGGCTTGTGCACTGTTACAAATTACTCTGTTATATCTAAACATGGGAACGTAAAGTTATAAATTGGATAGTATTATAAGAAACAGTCCTTGCCTGATACAAAACCTCTGAACCATACTCGGAAAATCCATAAACTAAATGTAGATTATGAACCTCACAGATGGGCAGTTTCTGGCATGCATAGTTTCATTCCAACAAATTTATAGTCAATTTATCTCAGACATGAATTACCTTACAAGTGCACCAAGAATTAATGGAATTGAGTCAAACTGAAAGGTGCGGCGACATCCAAGTTTGTCCACAAGAAAACCAGAGTTTATGCTTCCAATAAATGCCCCAGCTATAAATATGCTGACCACAAGTCCCTCAAGAATTGGGTCTCCTTCAAAACCAAGCTCTCGTGCAACAGAAACAATAGGGCCATTCATCACTCTGCAAATCACCATCAATCAACAATAATCATTCAGCCAGGCATAAACAAAAATACAGCATATATGAGTAAAGAAGACTCACCCTATGTGATAACCAAAGAGGAAATTCGACATAGAAGCAATCAAAGCGTGAGGAAAGGCAGGCAACCATCCGAAATCAGCACTTTCACCTTCCTTTTCTTCTACAAACGATTTTTCAACACCATCTGCAATGAAATTTTGAACAAGCAATTTATTTTTTCTTTAAAGGACGAAATGAATTAATCTACGTATTATAGACCTGGCTTGGGATTCTGTAGCTCCGGCAGTGGCTTCTTCGATGCCGAAACTTTGAACCTTAAGCGCCGATTTCGGAATCCGAAACGAAAATGTTCCTGTATCGGGTTTGGAGAAGATGTAAGTGGAGCCGAAACCGGAAGAACCGGCTGGGAAAACACGGTAGCCACCCGCATCAGATGAGAGGAAAGTAGGAGTGGGGACTGTGGAGTGTTCGTTAATGAAAGACGAGAAGCGAAATCATGTGATCCTTTCCAATTTTCGCACGTGGCTTCGAACTGAAGCAGGAAAAGGAGAAGACTGTCTGGGCAAGCAACTCAGCAAGGAAAATGGCGGAATGCCACGTGGCTGTACGGAATGGGCAGAGATAAGCTAAGTGCGTGGTGCCTGACCCGACCCATCAAGTGATTGGATACGGGCAACAATTTTTGTCTCAAACCCAATCCAGCCCGATTGTATTCCAGCCAACACCGAGGCCGGGCTTGGAGGGTAAGCTCATCTCATCTCACTTGTTAAATAAAGGGGAAATCGCTTTTTTTTTTTTCTTTTACTCATTTTCTTAAAGGTGTTAATTGAATTAATGTTTTTTTGATAAATTCTCACATTTGAAAATTTTAAAATTATTAAAATTTAATTCTTTTAATTAAAAAGTTATTTAAAAAAATGAATTTTACAAGAATTTATTATGAAATTTTTTATTAGATATCAATAGCACCCATTTAAATTATATTTATTTCTTTATAAATAAGGGACAAAATATGAAAATAAATATAACTTCACTTATCAATTATTCTAAATAATATTATTATTTTAAAAAGTATTTTAAATACATGAATTTTCTTAAAAATTCATTTAAATTATAGCTTGTTTGGAAACACATTAGATAAAGAACTATAAAGTGGTGCTACACATGCAGAAACTACAAGTGAAGTATGGGCTGACTTGCAAGAAAGATTTACACAAGGATTGGCACCAAGGGTGTATGAACTAAAATGTGCAATTGCATTGTTACAGCAGGCAAAGACACCCATTTCAACTTATTATGAAAGAATGAAGGCTGTTTGGAATGAGTTACAAGCACTCAACCCTGTACCCACCTGCACTTATGGATGCACTTATGGGGCTACTGAGAAAATGCAATCCATGCGTGAAGAAGAGAAAGTTTTTTATTTTCTCATGGGCTTACATGAAAACTTTAGTGTTGTTCGATCCCAAATCTTGAGCATTGATCCTTTGCCCACTTTGGACCGAGCTTATGCTCTCGCAGCCTAAGAAGAAAAAAAAAAGAATCTTGCTATAGATCACACACTTGTGATTGAATTAACCATGCTGCTCACACGTGGAGATTCAAATGGAAAACGAAACACTAACATTGCAGCAAATGGTGGATGGAGGACAGATAAGGGGCATTGCAGTCATTATGAGAAAGGAAATTACAGTTGTGATAATTGTTTTGAAATCATCGGTTACCCAAAACATTGGCAGAATAAGACACGCAACTCAGGAGGCCATGCTCACAATGAATCAGCATCTCATGGTCGAGGGGGTGGGCCTTTGACCTCCCAAAGAACAGTGGCTAGTTCTGGATTTACAGGAACCATTGACAGTGGCTCCACAACTTCACCCATACCAGGACTCTCGACTAAGCAACATTAACAGTTGTTGGCTCTCCTTGTTAGTGACAACTCTACCTCTCCTACTGCAAATCTAGTGAACAATTTATCTGGTAAGAAGTTTAAACCTTGGGTTATTGATACAAGTGCAACGGATCATGTTTCTTGTAATATTGATCAGTTATCTACTCTTATTATGCATCCTAATATTCCACCAGTGCAAATTCCTAATGGTGATTCAGTCCAAGTTAATGATTTAGGGACTGTCTACTTGGATAGGAATCTTGTATTAAAGAATGTTCTTAGAGTACCAAATTTCTATTTTAACTTGGTGTCAATAAGTAAGTTGACAAAGGACTTAAATTGTACAGTAACCTTTTGGCCTAATATTTGTGTTATACAGGACTTACCATCAATGACGCTGATTGGAATGGGTAAAATGAGCGATGGGCTATATTATTTGGAAATAAGAGAAGAGGGCAAGGTATTAATGGCTCAATGTTCACAGAAGTCTAGCTTATGGCATCGACGATTGGGGCATCTTCCAATGGATCATCTTTATCTTGTTCCAACTATATCTATTACTCATGATGATAAGAAAGGAAATTTTTGTGATGCTTGCTGTAAAGCAAAACAAACTCATCTGCCTTTTCCTCTCCATATCAATAAATCATCACATATTTTTTATTTAATTTACTGTGATATCTGGGGACCATATAAAATTGCATCTATGACACATGCTCACTATTTTTTAACTATCGTTGATGATCATAATAGGGCAACTTGGATTTTTGTGATGAAATTTAAATCTAAGACATGTGGTTATCTACTTTATTTCTTTAGATGAGTGCAGACACAGTTTAACACTATAGTAAAAGCTATTTGCACGGATAATGGACTTAAATTTCAACATCGTGAACTTTTGGCTTATTACATGAAGCATGGTATTAAGAGACAGTCTAGTTGTTCTCACACTCCACAACAAAAATATGATTTGACTTTTTACATAATAACACAATAAAGAAAATATATGATTTCCCTTAATTCATGAACTATAATGTCGGAAAATCACAGATTTGCACCTGTGGCAAAACTTGTTACAATCCGTTATTTACTTGCTAATTCTTTAGTCAGAAATTGGAAGCATCACCAATTAGATGTTAAAACTGCCTTCCTTCACGGTGACCTCGATGAAGAAGTATAAATGAAGATCCCGCAAGGATTTGCTCGAAAAGGGGAGACGCATGTGTGCAAGCTTCAAAAATCACTTTGCCGACTTCGACAGGCTTCTCAAAACTGGTATCACAAATTCACTACAGCATTACTTACAATCGATTTTCATCAGTCTCATGCTGATCATTCTCTATTCACCTTTCATCATGGCTCATCCTTTGTTGCTTTTTTAATTTATGTGGATGATGTCATTATTACTGGCAATGATACCATCCGCATTCGCCAACTCGAGTTATCTTGATCATAAATTTTACATTAAAGACCTTGGAAAGCTTAAATATTTAGCACGCTCTTCTTCTGGTATTGTCATATGCCAAAGAAAATATATACTGGATATTCTTGAAGACAGTGGACTTTTAGGTGCTAAGCCCTCTTCTTTTCTAATGGATACTAAATGCAACCTTCATGATGATGCAAGCCAATGGTTCAAACCCAGGTCATTATAAACGCTTAATAGGCCGACTTCTCTATCTCACTATCACACGGCCTAACATCAGTTATGCCGTCCATGTCCTCAGTCAGTTCATGCACTATCCATGATAATCACATCTTAATGCTGCCTTTTGTGTGTTGCGCTATTTGAAAGGATCTCCTAGTCAAGGCCTTTTCTTTCCTTCTAATGGCTCTTTATCTCTTCAAGCATACTGTGACGTTGATTGGGCTAGTTGCCCACTATCCATTATTCCACCACAAGTTACATTGTGTTTCACGGCTCATCTCCTATTTCTTGGCACTCCAAGAAACAATCTATAGTATCTCGCTTGTATGCCAAAGAGGAATATCGTGCTATGGCTTTCACTTCTAGTGAAATCATCTGGCTTATTTGTCTTTTGAATGATCTCCAAGTACCTTGTCATTAACCAGTTCCACTTTTTTGTGATAATCAAGCAGCTCTTCACATTGCTGCCAATCCTGTATTCCATGAATGGACAAAAACACATCGAGATCGACTGCCATTTTATCCGACAACACATTCAATCTCATACTTTAATTCCCAAATCTATTTCTTCTCAACACCAGTTGGCGGACATCTTTACTAAAGCACTCAGTCGAGCTTGGTTTTTTGAGTTATTTAGCAAGTTGGGCATTTTCAATCTTCATGCGCCAACTTGAGGGGGAGCAATGGAGGAAAATCTATGATTTTTCGACATTATATTTCATGAATTAAGGGAAATCATATATTTCCTTTATTGTGTTATTATGTACAAAGTCAAATCATATTTTTTGTATAGGATCCTTAATTTTAGGCTTTAGCATTAATACTCTGCACTATATATATGTAACATTTTTCTGACAATAAAATTATCCAAGAGAATTCTCAAATTCTTTAATGTCACCATATAAAAAGAGCCTCCAAACACCTATTCAAGTACGTTCTTTTTTAATACACAACTAAAATACTATTTCATTGCCATCTCAATATCTTCATTGACTTAATTATTGGAATAGCTACTGACCTCGTCTTTTTCTTAGTTTTAGGCTACTTGAGAACCTAACATCCATCATCTGATGACTCAAAGAACCACGGCAACAACAATAAATGTTCGATAAAATTTGACAATTCACTAATAACCACAATCGCTTAAGAAAACATGTTGTTAGTTTTTTCCATAGATAAGATGCCACTTCTAATGTATTGATGTTAATTAAATCAAGTAGTTTAGTAAAAAAAAGATAGGCCAAGTGAAAAAAAAATTTTATACATATTTTTAATTTTAATCAAAATTTATAATTTTATTAATTTAATTGTTATATTTTAATAATTTTTAATTTTTGCAATAATTTATTTATTTTAAAATTGTTTAAGTTGAATCAATTAATAAAACTTTTTTATGAAAATAATGATGCTTGTTAATAAAATACAAAATACAAATTTTTTATTTTAATGAACACACCATTTAATAATAATTTTATATGTTTTCATCTATCAAAAAACTTGATTGCTTAAGTGAAATAAATATCAAAATAAAAATTTGAATATTAAAGTTTATATTGAAAAAATATGTAATTTTTTTATAAATCACAATTTAGTGCTTAAAATACAACAAAATCATAATTTAATCCTTTATTTTTTATGAATAATTAACAAGTTAATTCTTGAAATATGTTTTAATTAACAAAATAATCTTTATATTAAAATTCACCATTAGTGAGTTGAAAATTATAACATTTTAGTCCATCTCATTTCATTTTTTTTAATGATTTATTCTCTATAATTTTAATATTTATAACAATTTAATATTTTAGACTTAAGTTGATTGCTTCAATTGCGGTTAATTAACAATAAATTTTAACAGAATGGACTAACATGTTTTTTGATAAAAATAAAAAATTCAACTATAATTTTTATCATACTTCAAAAACTAAATTATATACATATCATTTAGTAAAAGATATGACTAATTAAGGGTCTGTTTGGCATTGCGTTTAGAGGTCTGAAACTACTTTTCTGAATAAAAATACTATTTTGGATACTATTGAAAAAAGTAGTTTGAAAAAAGTTTTTTTGTTATTTTAATATTCTTATGACTAAAATTTATCAAATTTAATTTTAAATTATTTTTTAAATACTCTCTAAGTAGTATATTTAGAAAAATAATTTTCTCAACAATAGTTCCAACAATAATACCAAACAAGCTCTAAGTGGAGGATCTGTCAAATAATAAGACTTAGCTCAATAAGCCAAATGTTATTTCCCTATAGACTGACAAACAAAATGTTGTTAAAAAAAAAAATCTCTTAACCGCATAGAGCCAAGAAAGTGTTTATCTTAATTTATAAGTATTTAAAATTTAAAATAATTATGTATTTAATTAAAATATATATAAGTAGTTGACATATTTAATAAAAAGCAGTTTATAAGTACATTTATAATTAAAATAATTAAAGAAGTGCTAAATTATTTTCTCAAATAATAAATTATATTAATTTAATATTTTATTATTATAATATTATCAAAACATATTTTAATCATATTATAATTTAATTTAATTTCAAATTAAATAAAAAAATATTTCATTTAAATCAATAAAAAATAAATTTTAAATTTATTACAAATAATGTAAATAATTTATTTAAATTGTTTGAGGAAAATAAATTTTTTTAACATGAATATGAGAATAAATACAATAAAAATAGATAGTAAAATTATAAAATTAAATAAAAGTTTTACAATAAAATATTTGATTAAAGTAACTTATAAACATTAAAATGAAAAATTATTCTCTTTCAGTTTTTTTTTTATGATTTATAAGCTCTAAAATTAGTCATTTTAAAATTATAACTTATAAACTGATTTGATTAACTTATAAATTAAGATAAATACTTTCTGAAGAAAGAGAGACTATTCTTAAATTATAATATGTTTTTTTTATTCTCATTCATTCCTCCTCTTTTCATAATCATGATATTTAAAGCTAAGTTTTTAAAAATCCATTGGATTAAAAATCCGTTAGCAATTCAATTCAGTTTATAAGGTATTTAAATAACGCCTTCTTTTTTTTTTTTTTTTCTAAATGATTGCAAAAATAAAAATAAGATAAATTATTAGATACTTAGTATAAATAATTTTCTATTTCATTTTTTTTTTGAAATAATATTTATTTTTATAGAAAAAATAAAATAATGATAATATCAACATATATAAATTTGGATGTAATTCATAGTAAATAATAAGGAAAATGGCAAAAAAATAATTTATATATTTTTATAATTATACTTGGAAACTTTCTTTTAATAATTATATCATGAGTTATTGACAGCAATGCAATTATAATTAATTTATCATTAACTGCATCATTAGAAATTAACGAAAGTGCTATTTCAGTAATGTCCCAATTTATTAAATTATCCCTAAAAAATAATCTTTAATTAAAAGAAAAGGCTCTATGATTTCACTACCACCTCACACGAACAATTTATAAATTTAAAAATTTTTTATTTGGCTAATAAAAATAATTATTTAAGGTTGAGCCATTTAATTATGACGGATTGGATTTAAAATAATAAGATAAATATAATTATTTTAAATCTTTAACTTTTAAATTTCTAATATTATAAATCTAAATTTATAGGGTCAAAGCCCTCCATCCAATTCATTCATTTGTCTTTTTTTCTCATCTACACCTAGGGGTGAGCAATCGGTTCAAACCGAACCGAACCGAATCGAACTGAATTAAATTATAAAAACTGAACTGTTAATTTTAGAAATCGAACCGAACTGAAATTGGTGAAAAATCGAATCAAACCGAATTGCTTTATTTCGATTCGATTTGATTTAAACTAATCGGTTTGATTTTTGATTGATTTTTTAATTTAGACTTGATTTTTAAGTTATTTGGTCTAATTTTAACTTTGGTTTGAACCTAATAACCATTAATCAATGAAATTAAACAATTAATATATATATAATTAAATATAATTCATAAATTTTCTATAAAAATAAATTAATTCAAAAATCGATTCGGTTTGATTTGACTATATAAATCACTATTCGGTTCGGTTCGGTTTAATCGATTTTTTCTCTTCAAACAGAACCGAACCAAAATATCCAAAATTTTTATAAATTAAAATCGAACTGAATCGATTAAATTTTAAAATCGAACCGATTAAACCAAATTAACTAGATTCGATTCGATTTTTCGATTTGAACTGAATTTTGCTCAGCCCTATTACACTGTTCTCCGCTGAGTGCGGCAACGATTTTGCCCGTCCAAAGCAACGCATCATTCTTCCAATCTTCGGCGATAATTTGAAGTGGCTAGTCTATCTCTAAGGTGCGTAAATAAGTAATAAAGCTCACCAATCAAAATTTTTTCTATGTGCATGGATTGAAATTTGGATTATCCTTGCATGCAATTTGAAAAATGAAATAATTAAATTTTCATAATCATGCCATTCACCTTGAAAAATAAAAATGATCTACCCTATTCAAGAATACAAATTGAAGTCCGGCCCATTTGGATATACAAATAAAAAAGATCATGTTAAATTGTAATGATAGCTTGAAATATCAAAGCGATTGTAAAAATGAATGATGGTTTTGAAATTTTTTATTTGAAAATATTTTCTTAGGAGTCAAAATGTGATTGAAAATTTTTTTTATTGTATTCTCCTCAATGGGTTTGAAAACTCTTCAATTTTCAAGTTTTGGACTGAAGAGGTAATTTGGTTAAAGCATGGTTATCAAATCTGGCTCTAACCTTAACTTGACCCAAAAATCTTGTCAATAAATCACTGCACTGGTTTAAGTAGTGAATCATAAAAATTAATTGATTTTATTTAAATATTTTATTAATAATTAAAGTTACTAATGTTGTATAATATAAGAAATAGTCAATTAATTTTATTTATAACAAAATAAAAATGATTTTATTTGGTATTAATTAAAAAAAATCCGCTTAACTTGAAAACAACTGAAAATGACTGCAACCTTCTCCTTTATCGGATGCAATAGTCACCCCGAGAAGCACATGTATTCATGGAGAGATCATTGAGGAGGAAGATTTTTTATCTCTAATTATATTACATCATAAATGGTTTCATTCTATTTTATTTTTTTAATTAAAAAATATTATATTCAATCTAATTTTACTTATGATTCTATTCAATTGATAAAATAAAAAAATATATATAAACATAATTTAATTATTCGGTTTGACCTATAGATGACTATACAAGCATATATTTCATGTTTGTTTGAATAATAATAGGATTTTCAAAGGAAAATGTCCAATTTTATGGGCTAGAAAGGTTCTTAGGGCAAAAAATATTTAAAAGTTAAAAAAAAAAAAATCATTAAATCTGATGATAATTTAATAAAAAAAATAGAAGTAAGGTTGTCTAACTCATTTTTCTAATTAAGGTTGTCTAACTCATTTTTCTAATTAAGGTTGTCAAACTCACTTTTTTAATTTATAATTAATAAAAATCGTATCGTAAAATCATAAGATTTTATAATATGCTTAAAATATTTTTTAAAAAATATATAATCATATTTATATAAATAAATTAGAAATTTTTATTTACATTTAAGTATAAAAAAGTTATAAATAAAATTATTTTAATTTTAAAAGAAATATTTTTTTTACTATGTTATTAATATGAGAATAATTAAAATTATATATATATATATATATATATATATATAAACTTCATATTTGAAAGTATAATTCTAAATTTTTAACTTTAAAAGGATGTAAATATGAATAATAGGTAGTTAGTGAATAATATATAGCAATTATATCATATTTTGATAATTGAAATAAACAACAGTTATTTAAAGAATAATATAAAAAATTATAATATATACATGATAATTATAGTAGTAAAAATAATAATTATTACTATATTTAAAAATTTTAAAAATCTAAAAATAGTGTCAAAATAAACAAAGTAACAATAATTTTAATAAATTAAAAATATTTTAAGTTATAAAAATTTAAATATATAAAATCATATTATTTTTAATCCGATTTAATCGATTTCTACCTTGATTTTATTTAATTTCAATTGTAAATATATTTTAATTTATTTTAATGATTTTAATTTGTAAATTATATAAGTAAGCTCACGATTTTAACATTTATGAATACAGTATATAAAAATTAAAATTTTATTTTATTTTTCTAAGGATAAAAGCGTATTTAAAATACGTAACCACCCAATTCTGTGAGTATTTTTATAAAAGTCATTAAATTTTAATTTCTTTTATAAAAATTATTAAATTTCAATTTGATTTTATAAAAGTCACTTTTATTAAAAATTAAAAATTTTTAAATTAATTTACTTACTTGTTAACTATTTTACAAATAAAATTACTTAACTACTGATTACTGATCGGGAAGAAACGAAAAAAAAGAAGAAGTTTGACAGTGAGAGAGATAGCGTGATGTATTTTATTTATTTTATTTTTTTTAATAAATTAATAAAATAATATAATTTTATTTATAAAATAAATTAATATATTATTTTAAATTTTTTTTTTAATTGTAAATATTTTTTAAAAAAAAATTAAAAAATAAAATTTTTTTAAAAAATGAAAAAAATTAAAATTTAATAATTTTTATAAAAATATTTATAAAATTAAATAATTATGTATGATATTTATTTAAAAATAAAATGATACAACTACAAAAACAATTATGATCAAAAGCCCAATTTACTAAAAGAAGATTAAAAAAAAAAAAGGAAAAAAGTTATCAATGAAATGATGAATGTCAAAGAAAATTCAGATAAGATGACAAAACCTCTGAAAAGATTTTGAAATTTCAAATCGGTTGTTGTTTTTTTTTACCTTTGGATTTTAAGCGGGAATTATTGTGCATACGATAATCTTACACTAAACTAGGAAGACTAGGCTTTATGTTTTGGGTTTTGTCCCTCATTACATGGATGAGCACCGGAATGTCGGCCAGGGAGCAGAGCAGGCCCACCGCCAGTCGGTGCTTCAGGTTTACCGGCCAACCCGGTGCTCCACTTTTTCGAAGACCGAGCAAGCCAGTCAGTCTTCGTAAATTGAGGAATAGAGCCATATAGCCGTACGGTCCAGTCTCTTACACGTGGAGGTACCACCGACAATTTAAATATGAGTGTGATCCTTGGTGGCTGATGAGTGAGTTGATGGCAAATTAATTTCGGAGGGAAAAATCGTTAATTGTACTTGATCATGAATTAGAATTAACAAATTGCTTAGGATGAATTTGATGCCCAATAATAGAATATGATTGAAAATTACATGATTAGATGGAGATAAATAAAAGAGAAAAGAAAAACTATAATTTGCATGTTTATTGATAAGGGTTTGAAAAATTTTTTTCCCATTTAAGAGTTTATATTATTATTATTTTATTAATACTTAAAAATAAAATTATTAAATAGCGTCAAAATATATTGATATAAGTTTTTCTATATTTCTAAGTTGATGTGATAAATATTTTTCACTTATTTAGCTATTGTAGATATTATATTTTGATCGATCTTTAAAGGTATAACTCATGTAATTAATATATAATTTTTAATAAGGGCTGTAATTTAGTCAATCTCTCATTTTAGTGTTTTATTCGATTTCAACTAGTTATTTGACCGCATGCCATTTTTTTTTGAACTAGTAATGATCTAAGTTATCTTCCCGGTAAATAATAAATTTAAAGTTTATTCTACCTCATGTACGTTCAAGTCAATTTTTCTACGATCTCTCCATCTCTACTCAACTCATTTAGATTGGTATCGGATATTCGAAATACTTAATCTTACATTTTGTTGATTTCCAATCTCTCTATGTTAAAAAAAAAATTCAAATTGCGGGTATTTTTGTGATCAGTTATCTCGCTCTAATTGTTAAAATGTCTAACCAATTTAATATTTTATCCGAACTCCAAATAGTGGTCCCGATCCTAACAAACTTCGACTAAGGACTCGATCTAAAGTTATTTCCTACCTTTACAATTTTAAAATTCATTCAAAGTGTTTCAAAATTTCAATTGATATTCGGTCGTAAAATCTTTCAATCTCATGTTCGCGAGTAATGTTTTTTCGATCTCTTTAAGCAGTCTTATGTGCTATGATCAATAATCGATCTCAGGTTCTATGTTCAATTTTATTCAATCGATTTAGAATTGACTCAATACTCATGCAAGCTTGGTTTGATATTTTTCGATCTCATCAAGAATTAATCACAAAAAAAAAAAAAAAACTTAATTCATTCCAAGAGAAAAATACAGTCATTCAGCAGGAGGATCTTCCCTAGCCTGCTCTTCAGGTACAATTTCCACATTTTCTCCCTCCTCTCTCTCTTGCTCCTTTTCACTCTCGGCCTCAACACCAGGGGCAAGCTTCTCCAACCAGGTGAAGTCTTCTTTAGGGTAGCGCTTCTCTAGCTCGGCTAGAAGATCGTTATGGGCTTTCACATAGGCACCGGCTTCCTTCATCAGAGCTTTGTCCTCCTTGGCCCTTATCTCTTTAGAGAATTGGACCATATCGGTAGCCCGATAGGCCCGAGCATCTTCAAGCTCCCTATCCAACTGAGCTGTTCTTTCCTCATAGGACCTCACCTGACCTTCTAAGTTAGCGATCCGATCATTGGCAGCTGAGAGTTGAATCTTTGCAGCTGCTGCATCCTAGACCGCCTTGATGATCTCCCTCCTTAAGAGATGTGTTAGTAGTATGCCCTAGAGCATATCATTTAGTATGTATCTTGTAAATATTTTATTAATAAAAGGCATTTTCATTTTTTCGTTTACATAATATATTTATGTGTAATAGAAAAGGTCCATTGATATTTTGTTAGAAATTCTATTCTTAAGTTGTTAAGAATATGAGTGACAGTATTTCTAGTATAAAGTATCATAAATTGATTCACAATTGAGGATACTTCACAATAAAGACATGACTTATCCAAAAAGATTGTAATCATGTTTGTTCCCTAGTTATTTATATGAGATGTAAATAAGATGGAATGGTGAGTCTCATGCCATATAACAAACATGATAGGCACTTATACAAGATAAGTAGGTCGAACCAGTGATATTTATGACAAGCACATGGAGTTTACTCTTGTCAATGTATTGTCATAAATCATATAAGTGCTTATAATCTTTAGACCTGAGATAGCACAGTTATCTTGTATATAGGTGGTTTGAGTTTGATACTGCTTTCATACTTATACTGTGTATGGGCATGTGTTGGCTCATACTAGTTATATATGGAGGTAGGTATTGATCAAGATGGAATCTGTTACCCTAAGTAAATAGGGATAAAATCCTATGTTCATTTAGTTGTTCTTGATATTTCATGTTCCTGGCTAGGACAGATAGATTTATTCAGAAAAGAGTTTCTGATGAGAAAATCTTTTTAATCAAGAACTGGAATTAAAAGAGAACATAATATTCATAGCAAATGGGGTTTAACGTAAACCATGACTCCAGCTTAAATTGGAATTTTGTAACAGAGAGATTCTAGTGCATAGTAACATATGATTATAGGTTCATTTAAGGTAAACCTTATTACTGATTGGGTGGTTATGGCATGCTATGCTAGGTGTTAACCATAGTCTATGAGTTGCATAAAATGATTTAGAGAAATTATTTATGGTAAGAAAAAGTTCTGATGATATTAAGAGTTGATATCATGTCTCATTATCAATTAGTGATGAGCCTAGTAAGTCACACACATACACAAGTAATCACCAAATTAAATATGATTTAATTAATTAATTAAAGAGTTTAATTGATTAATTAAATAGGTTTGGTTTGTAATTAGATTACAAAGTCTCTAGCATGGCTTGAAATCAAATCTAGGTTATTGGATGTATAACATAAGTTAAATTTATATTTAAAGTGTTTAAATATGAATTTAATTAATGAGAAATTAATTAATAGAGATTAATTAATTAATTTATATTTGATATAAATTGATTAGAAGAAGAGAAATAATTATTTTGGGTTGAGAACTCAAAATTAAGACACAGGGATATTTTGATCATTTCACAGGGTGACATGTGGCACCATAAGATGGTGACACATGACACTACACATAAGCTTGCTAATTGTCTTTTAATCATGTAAGATGATCAAAGTCAAGATTAAATCTAGGTTTGACACTTGGCACAATGTGATTGGGTCAATTAAACCTAGAGCCAATCAGAATGTGACATATGGCAAGGGTTTTAAGCGGTGACCTAACTATATAAGTGTAAGGATGAAAGAAAAAAATACAAGCTGCTGTTATCTCTTTGATGCTGCCACCTTTGAGTGCCTCATCCTCTCTTCTTCTTCATCTCTCATCAATTCAAAGAGATTAGCCAACAATCTCTTGAATTAAAAATACTAGAAATCGTTTCTAGTGTCCTGTTTACATCTGTAATCTCTCAAAAAGCAAAACTTGATTTTCTAATTGATTGAAAAAACTTTAGAAGCTGTTCAAGGGCTGACATTGGTGATCTTGGTGTGGACAAGCTAGAGAGACAACATCTAGTGTCCTAGGCGCATCCCAAAAGTGCCCAACACACTGCAGTGCATCAAAAAGGTTAGTGTACTTGTTCTTGATCTAATCTAGGGTTTGTTCTTGATCTAATAGGGTTCTGATGAATTAATCTGTTAATTCTAAAATCTTAAATGGCAAATATAGATAAAAAAAAAATATTAAAAAAGTTTTAATATGCTGTTTATCATTGAAATGAATAGATACAAATAAATTTTGCATGATGCATGTGACCCTAGATAAAAAAATTTTTGAATTCAATGATCTAAACTTGTGTTTTTCATACTTTCGCTCCCTCAAGATGGGCCTTCTTTTTGATCAGTTGCTGGTTCACAATCACCTCCAAGCCCAAACTTATTGTCTGAGTAAGAAGATCATCGATGCTATCCTGGGCCATTCGAGTTTGATCTTTTGGAAAACAGATTAAAGCGCCCAAGACTTTAGCCAGATCAAGATTTCTCCAAACTGAGCGGTTCCTCTCTAGTGACTGAAGTAGAACTTGAGCACCTCGGGAAAGTGGTTGAGCGGCCAGAATGACTAGTCCAGAAGAACCGCCCTCTGCATCCGAAGAGAACGGAAGTGGAAGAGGAGGTTCTGCAGGTCGAGGTGGGGGCTCCAGAATGATGACTTCTACTTCTGAGGCTGGCTGCTCTTGAGGTCGAAAAAGGGAGCTCGACACCTCTACCAGTGCCCATCTTTGTGCTTGGTCAGCGGTAGCTTCTTCTTTCATCTCCAACACTTTTCGGGCGAGCTCCCTTTTTTCGCTTGCGACTCTCCCTTGTGAATTCGCCCCTAGCCATACCTGTACATAAAATAAGTTAGTGAGTTCGTTAAGACTAGAAGACCTAAGGTTTAGGTTTCACCAGGGCCGAGGTTAGAGAGTTGCAGTTCGTAGTTTTAGCAGGCGATCACTCACATCATCCACCATTTTAGTTTAGCCATAATCACGTTCGAACATGAATATTTGTGAGTGATCACCTGGTTCTTCAATTCCTTCACCATGGCATCCTCAGCACTGTTCAAAGTAATCTTCTTTGGTGCTTTGGGGATCAAATAATTTTAGCTACATGGAATGCCCTCGAAACCATTAGGATCTTTACTCCTAAGTATGAAAAACCGATCTTTCTAATTCTTTAGCGAGGAAGGCAGATCGGTGAAGAGCCCGTAGTTCTGCAAGCTTGTGTAGTTTAACAAAAACTTTCACTATAGGCTCAAGTCCCGTAGCTTAACAAAGACCTTTAAAGGCCACCATAGTCTGCTAAGAATTTGGATGCACTTGAGCTACACTGACTCGGTGAAAATTCAGAACGTCTTTATAAAATTCATCCAAGGAAAACCGCAGCTCGACTTTTAATTGTTCTTCATATACCATGATCAGGTCGGTTTCGTCAAAGAAATGATCGCCTTGAAGATTCCCATGGCATCTGATAAGCTCGAAAGAGTCGATCGGGAGATTGTATTCTTGGCTAATGGATTGGAGTTTTGCATCCCCAAGGACAGATGACAGTTCGTCCACGAGTAGATTTTCTCTCCTTGTGGTTGAAGCTTGTGCTTGTTTTGATCCGGCTGCTAACTAGAGATTGGAATAATGGCCGTAGTAGGTTCAGATCGCCCACTCAGCCCAGTTGCATCACCTTTTTTCTGAGGTCCATGAAATGTGAACAGAAGGAGAACTTGCAACTCTTTGACCTTCGGTACCGCTAATTTTCAAAGAATAAAGATAAATTTGATAGGAAAAAGATTAAGACCCTTACCAAAGTGTAAATCTGCGTCGAAAAATTCAAAAACTGAGGAAGAACATCGGGTTACTTAGAGGAATTAGAAATGGCATAAGTGTGCGAGTGACTACCCCTCCCCTCATATTTATACTTGTCCAAGCATTAAATGCTCGCTAGGCCCTAGGTGACGCATCAATTAGCGAAAACCCAGTCATTTTAGTTTTGCATCAAGGGAAAATTCCAGAAGCATAGGGAGGAGATCGGACAAGTAAGGTCAGTTATGGAGAGTGACCATAGAGCGGATAGCAATGGAATTCAGACACAGTTATTAAAGATAAAAAAAACGATTAATGCAATGTGAATAATAAAGATAAAATAAAATAAAAATAGAATAAGTAAATAAAAGTCCATTTCATTTCCAAAAGGACAAATTACATCATTTAGACGATCTTTTTAGATCAGCAATTACAAATATCCCTTACCCTACACTCTACCTATCTTGTTCCCACAGTTCGGACTCCTCCCAATCTCAACATATTGTTTAAGAGATATGTGAAGATCGGGAAGGTAGTTCTTGTCAACTCTGGCAAAGATTACGGGAATTTCGGTGTCATCGTCGATGTCATCGCCTAGAACTGAGCTACAGTCAGGACCCCTGAGATGGTTAAGAGCTAAATGAACTTTAAGAGGCGATCAAAGACATCAAGATTGAAATTAGCACTCCCCTTGTTTGCGATTGGTCCATGGTTCGAACCAATAAGCTGATCAAAAGATAGACCGATAGTCATTTTGGACCCTGATCGGTCAATTAGTCTAGTTCCCTCGCTGTCATCAGGTGACGTTCTCATAGTTCTCTGATCGCCGGTATCGTCCATTTTTAGGCGATGGGCAGAGAAGGCTATCGAAAAAAGATTGAGGCAGTTATCATGATGAGAATTTTTACCGAGAAAACAAAGTCTAGAAAGAAAGCACATCGGAAATTTACCGGAGAGGGAAAGATGGAATGTGAAAATGACAGGGTTACTTCCCTCATATATATAGGCCTGGGTATTTAATGCTAGCAGAACTTAAAGCTGCTCATCGGTAAGTGGAGAATTAAATGCTTCACCATTATTCGAGGTTCACAGATATAGATCAGATAGGGAAAAGAGATAGGATGGAAGTCAGGAAGTAAGAAGAGATCGGACTTGAAAGAAGTTGGGTTAAGAGATCGAGATAGGAGGTCCAAAAGCTGCCAACCATAGTAAGAGATCGGGTAGACCAAGAAATAGCCAACAGAGATCGGACGGTTTGGGGAATCGAATCACTTTCGATCATGACCCTTAATTTGTAAGATTAACTCCTCACCATCAGATCTCAAATGGTTAAAGCATCCCAGTATGTCTCAATTCACATCGTTGATCGCACTTGTAAGGATGAATTTAAGACCTTCAGATTAAAAGTAAATAACTAATTTGGCAATTTTCATTCCCAGCCCTTGAATATATTCTGTAAGGCAAAACCCTTGACTGTTCGATTAGAGAATGAAGGACAGAAATTCTGAACCAAATCCCAACCCTCAATTTTGATTCTCTTTAATTCCAAGATATCGGATTCTATCCTTTTAAATCCAGACTCTTCATCCCTTCCTGCTAAAATCTTGACCCTCCATTTGGAGCACCCGTCTGCTATAAATACCTGCCTGCAATACTGTAGAAAAAAAGAAAGGAGGAGGAGAAAAATCATTGTATTGGAAGAAATCTCTGAATTTAAATATTGCTGTAGCCTTATTGCCTTCATTCTGAAGCTCTTAAGGTTTCTAGAGACTTTAAAAACAAGTTTTCTAAAGGATTTTGTCACTAGAGCTACTAATACAACAATCTATATCCTCAGTACTCACGCACCATCTTGAAGTTCCAATTTCAGTTCATCATCAAGATCTCATTTTCATCATCTTTGGTAGCCCAAGTCACTTTGTCACCCCAGCTTTAGCAGTCCTAGCTTTGCGGGATATTAGTATTGGCTCTTCCATTACTGCAGCTCTCCACAGGTAAGCGTTTTAACCTATCATTCTCCAAATATAATTAACCTGTGTTCATGATGTAAGAACTTTTAAGATACCATGTCATGCCAAACTTTCAAGATAGGATAATATCAAGTTGACTTATCTCACAAATATCACCTTTGACTTTCTATTGTGACGTCTACATCACCTCAAAGAATTTTATTTTTATTCATTTTTATTTTTATTTTTATTTAGTATGAGAATAAAAGTTTGGTGATATAAAAGTTACTGGAATTTCATAAGTACTGTAAGGAGTATGGATGGAAGTGATGACATAGAGAGTTCCGATCTGATTAAAGGGGAAAATAATTGGGATAAATAGACATAGTTCAGGTAGGTGTAAGAAGGTTCGAGCAATTAATAGGAGATCAGAAACCGAGATGAGCTCGGACAAGTTACGAGATTGGAAACCGAGACGAGCTCAGACCATAAGTTATGAGATCGGAAACCAAAAAAGTTTGGATAATAAAGAGATTAAGAAATTACGCGTGTGATACACTATTCTGATTCTCTAGAAGGGGATCGAGAAAGAGTTTGGCTCAACACCCATGATTTTTAAAATTCACTTTTCAAAATAGAGGGATCGGGAGAGAGTCCTTTCCTGAAATTCTTTTAGTTTTTTAAAAAAATTGTTTGGTGTAAAATAGAGGGATCGGGAGAGAGTCCTTTTCTGAAATTCCCGTAGCTTTTGAAAATTCTCTGGTATTAAATTAGAGGTATTAGGAGAGAGTCCTTTCCTTAATAACCTCCACATTTTTTTTCGCAGACTATTATAAACAAAATTTATCACGCATTCTAATAATTAGTTGGCGGGAGAGTCCTTCCAAAAATCCTGAATTTTATATTGGGACCCGATGAAGAGTCCTTCTCAAGATCCTCATACTTATATTATTAAGGGAGAGTCATTCCTTCAGTTCGGTTTAATCAACAAATACTTCAGTTTTGAAACATCAAATTATTTTAAAATGAAATGATATGGGTAAAGGTTATACAAGTAATTATACTAATGACGAGACCTCCTTTCATGAACTGAGAGTCCTCATTAATGAAGGGAATTCTCTAGGTTTTAATTAATACATCCCTTTTGAATTAGAGTCCTAATTAAAAGGAATGAAAATCTATACCCATATCGGTTCTTGTATATCCATTACATACACCGCACCCTAAGTTATTTGAATGCCAATGATGAGGAACATAATGTGTGAGCAGAGAGTCCTCCTCACTCATTATGAATCTTTAGGGACCGAATAACACCTCTTCAGAATTAGAGTCCTAATTCAAAGAGGGAGGAATTTAACATATATATAACAAATTAAATAAACACAACATCAATTCACTATAGGGATATCCTATATACTCGTGTTCTTGGGTAATCCAAAATGGTGAAATATCAAACGTTCCTTTTATCAATAACATGGACCAACATCATAATTCTAACTTTAAAATTATCGATCTTAAATTATAAAAAGCACATCGTTAAATCTGTTTGCTCTAATTAAGGGACGTGATGGGGTGTCTAACACCTTCCCCACTCATACACGGACCAGAGCCTAAAATCTCTACTTCAGAAGTGGTTTTTATAAATTTTTATTTTTACAAACGGTTTTCTTTAATTTCTCTTAAAATTAAAGTGGCGAATCCTCACTTTTTCGCTTCGGTAAGAATCGCCCGGCGACCGCAAAACTCTTGTGACAACTGTATATACTAGTTTGTCTGTTGATTTCCTCATAATAGGAGAGTAAATGTCAGCATTTTCTTTTTTCTCTTACTCTTCTAAACTTGTTATTATATGAATGACATAATTATATACAACTAAATTTGTGATGCCCACTTGTTACGCTAATTTAAGAGTTTAGAGAGACTTATCATGTCAACATAAAGTGATATTATTTAATAATTTTGTTCTTAAGTATTAATGGCATAATAATATAGGCATTTTAAGTGTCCCAAAACGAAGACCTCAGGCCCTTATTAATAAAACACATAAAGTACAGAGTATTAAAGTGTAATTTTCTAAATTTAAAATAACTTTATTTTACATTATTTTGTATTTGGATTAGTAGAAAATAAATAAGGAAAGTTTGAGAGAAAAATAATATTTTTAGTGAGAGGAAAATATGAAAAATTATAAATATATTCTTATATTTTATAAATTTTTTTTCCTTAACTGAAGGGTAAAATTATAATTTTACTATTTATAAAATAATTTTTCTTCCAATATTTTCTACCATCTATTTAAATAAGAGAAAGACAATATTTTTTCCTTTTATCATTGATATCTTTTTTATTTTCCTTTTATTATTTTTCTTTCTCGATGCAAACACAACATTAAGAAGTAACCACTAAAGAAGTAAATTTTTATTTAATCTATTCTTTAATCCTTTCGTCCACTTTAAATCAAGTTTTATTTTAGTAAGACTAAATATTTCAAAACTTTAGAAATAAAAAAAAAACTATATAATTGTGTTCTTCAAATTGTAAAAACTAAATAAAATTTAAACTAATATCTAAAATTACGAGAGGAACTAAAAGGTAAACAAAACAAAAATTTAAAGATATATTTTTCAAAATAGAAGGACCAATAAAATAGAAAGACTGAACAATAATTTTCATATTTTAAATAAAAATAGTAAAAATAATATATTATAATACTTATATTAAAATAAATTATAATTCCAAATAAATATATAATTATACATAAATCTAAAACGGAGTCTTTATATAATTACAGTTACTTTTTTTTCTCCTACCCTTTAGTCTTTATCCTTGGGAAGTGAGGTATAGCATTTCACCGTAAAACCCTTTTGGGAGTAAAATTTACCTATTTTAATATTTCCCATCAGACATTGTTTTACCAAGTAAATCTAAAATGAAGATTAAAAATTCAAGGTGAAAATTTTAACCCCTGCCAAACGCACCCTTAATATATCAATATAATATCACATCAATCACGTGGTATAGTAAATTAACTCAATCGAGCTATTTCTTTCTATATGTAATATGATAAAATCATATATTTGGAGAGGAG
Organism: Hevea brasiliensis; assembly: GCF_030052815.1. Classification (NCBI taxonomy): domain Eukaryota; kingdom Viridiplantae; phylum Streptophyta; class Magnoliopsida; order Malpighiales; family Euphorbiaceae; genus Hevea; species Hevea brasiliensis. The sequence continues at coordinate 13,500,200 of NC_079499.1, forward strand.
TGCATCTCAATATGTAGTTCCCATATACACATGTAGACAAATATTATATTTATATATTATAACTTTATAGAATCTAATGTTACATTTTTGGAGATAAACAAAAAAAAAAAAGATAATTAATTTATAGATTATTTGTATTTAACTTATAAATCAATAAAATCAACTTTTTTTATCTATTAGTTTATAATATTTTTTATGTTTATTAGCTAAAAAAATTATAAGGGAATCGACTTTTTGTTTTGATATTTTTAAGCTCTCTATTTTATAAGCTATTTTGATCGAATGTTTTATTATATTACCTTTATTTAAATTTTAAAATTTCATCATATATAGTATTTAATATCTTTTTAGTAATTTTAAAAATGAATATGATTATAAGCTATTTTTTTTTACCAAATGTATTAGTTACCTGATAGCCATTTATAAGTACTTTAATCAAATATATAATTATTTGCTTATATAAGGGTATAAGTTATTTTCATAAGTTAAGCCAAACTCTTTCATAATACAAACTATAAGTATCAATGAGTGTTCATTGTGGAAAAAAAATGGAGAGATTTTCAAATTTTTTTCAATGAGCTTTTTTGTCACTTAAAAAAATAACTAAATAAAAATGAGCGTTTGATACATAGAGTAAGATATTGATTATGAGTAGACCTTGCCAAGGACTGATTTCGTGCCGAAACCGATAGTTCCTTGACCCTTAGAAGCTTGAACCAGAATTGATCTAATTCGGACGGTAAGAATTGATACAGATTCAATTACTATTTTGAGTCGATTTCGATTTTATTTTTTTATGGTTATAATTCTAATTGGGTCCTGGCCTGGTTTGAGTTCAGGTAAATTCTTAAAGAAATTTAAATTCAACAAACTTACAAATAAAAGATGAAATTCATTTTTAATTAAATAATATCATATTCGAACTTCTAATAATTATTAAACCAATTATCCATTAATTAGTCAAAATCACAATCCATAAAATAATTTCATTTACAAGAAATGTAACAAACCTTTATTTATATCTCAATTCACATCTATCATATTCTAATAAAAATTTAATGCTATTCATTTTTAAATCAATCAAAAGAATTATCTTATTTACTTCTAATATTCTCTCATCTCAATTTCCACTTTTATTTAATTTAAAATATAAATAATTTCTCATAAATAATTCAAAAAATCCATAAAAATGTTAATTTCCACACCCACATATTTTATGTAATGTGTATGCATCACTATGACATTTTAACTCACAATAATCTCATTTCCTTTGAAAAAAAGAAAAATCATTCTTATAATATAAATTATTTTCACCAAAAATAATAACAACAAAATTCATAAAAATTCATCACTTAAAAAGATCATTTTTAGATATTTATACACCTTAAGCATCTGAGAGTATATTTTTAATTCTTTAAACTTTCACAAAACTAAAAATTTAAAATATTTTATTTAATTTCAAAACTTTATAAAAATTATTTTATATCTTATTTGAGAATGATATAAGAATTAAAGATACTCAAAATCACCTACATAATCTAGAAAAAGAATGTTTAAAAAAAATGTAATTTTTTAAAATTTCAATGCAAACCTAAAAATCTAAAATTTGCTAATTAACTTCAAACTCTATAGAAATTATTGTGTACTTTTGTTTGAAAAAATTATTGTGTGCCTTATTTGAGAATAGTACTAGAGTTAAGTATTCTCAAAATCACCTATACAATCCAGGAAAAATGTTTAAAAGAATACTTTTTTAAAAAAATTTAAATCACACCTAAAAATCTAAATATGTTAATTAACTTCAAAAGTTCATAAAAATTATTTTGTAGCTTACTTGAAAGTGACCCAAGAATTAAAGATGTTTAAAATTATTTATATAATATAGCGAAAATGTCAAAAAAATTGAAAACTTTTTAAATTGTTCAGTTCTAGTTCAAAACCATCAATTCGAATCGAACAATTCTATGCCAATTTTAATTCTGGTTCACAGTAGGGTAAACCAAAATCGACCCAACCCCGCACTAGTCCCACATTATGACTAGATCTAATTACGAGTATGTTTTCCATAGTTTCTAAAGATTAATGCAATTATAGAATGAATACATACATATAGCATCGATCAACACATATCATTTAATATTTGTACAAGAAGATATTTTTGATGTTATGCATGAATTTACAATATCATACACACATGAGAGTTAAGCTCTAAAATAACTCTCTTAAATTTAAATTCAGCCAACGAATTCAACTCAAATTCTAATATAGATTATGATTCATAAAATCTAGTCATGACAATTTTCTTTTCTCCGAAAAAGGCCAGACGAACCACGGTACAATGTGAGCCATACAGTAGAGATAATCTATTATTTCCTTTCGTAATTTTCATTAAAAAAGGTGAAAATTCTCATTATGTTGACGGATGGAGTCTAGAATTTGAAATTCTTCATACGTAGCTAGTTTAATTATTTCAATTTATAAGGGTCCGTGGCTCCATGCAGGGTGGAGTCTGCCTTTTCGAGACTTGCCAAAGTGAAAGGGAGGGTAACATTTGGGGTTTGGTTGCACTTCCAATTTAAAATACTATATTGCCAACAAATGTTGAATCCATCTTCTCGAGGAAAATTCTTGTATGGACTCGGTTGATATATATATAAATTTATATAATTTCTTTTTTTTTTTTTTCGATGGAGAGAAATGATAGTAATATTTTTTATACTTAGTATTTTTTTTTCTAATTAATTATAATTTTTTTATGATTTTTAACATTTTTATTTGTTATATTAGTTAAATTTCCTAATAAATTTAAAGTTGTTTATTAAATGAAATTTCCATTCGTCAATTTTTTTTAATCAATTCTCACATAATCTAATTTAAAATCAAATTTCTCATATGAAAAAGTAAAAAACTAAAAAAAAATAGCAAACTGTATTTAACTCTGACAATAGATTTCAATTACCACTAAGATCTTATTTGGTTCAATTCAATAGTAAAATTCATTTTATTTACAAATAAGTTCACGATAGAATTCATTAATAAATGAATTTCTTTATTTAGTATATTTTATATCAAATATGAAATTCATTTTAAATGAAATGAATTTTATGTTTAGAATAAATAAAATAAAATAAAATAATACATAATATGATTTTAAGTTTAGAATTTATTTACAAATTAATTTTATTAATTTTGATGAAATTTAATTCAGTTATCATAAATTCCATAGAAGTAATTATTAAAAATTTCAAATGAAATTCATTTAAACTGAAGACTAAAATTTTATATTTATAAATAAATTTTACAAAATTTTATGGAATTAATTTATATCAACCACTATCTTAGGTACGAAACATAATGAATTATTTATGTTGTGGTGAAACATATAAGCTTTTTTAGTAATTTTTCATAATGGTTAATAAATTTATTGTGAAAATGATATCATTTCTAATAAAATAATTTATTTATATCGTTGTGAATATAAATGATTATTTTTACAATTAATTATTAAATGTATTTTTATCTTAGAGCAACAATTTATTTTTCTTGTTACAAAATTAACATTTTTCAATTTGAAAACTTTAATTAAAAATTATATAATTAACTACGTACAAATTAGTTATTTTATGAAATATTAAAAAATTATTGAAATCAATAAATTTCTTTTATATATTTTTATAAATACAATTATTAAAAATAGTAAAATTTTAATAAAATTAACTGAATAGCATGGCGTAAGCTTGAATATATAAGATTCGAATCCAAGCAAAAACACTTCATTAAAGAATTAATTAATTAATTAACAATAATGGTACGCTTTTATTTGGATGGGTGGAAAATAATATTATTTTCTTTTTATTATTTTCTCACCTTTGTTTGGATTGTTGGAAAATAAAAGGAAGAAAAATAATTTGGAAAAAATAAAAATTGATTTATATTTTCTTTTGTTTGAAAAGAGAGAATATAAGAGAAGATTGAAAAATAACTCTTATTTTTTTATTATTATTTCTCTGAAGAGAAAATAAGTCTCCTTTAAAGTTCTTTTTGAAAATATATAAGATAAAATTATAAATTTATTATAATTTTCTTTTCTCTAATTATTTTTTTCATATAAAAAATAATTTTATTTTTATTTTTGTCTCATTTATTTTAGTTTTATCAAATAAAAGAGCAAAGATAATAATAAAAATAAAATTTTATTTTCCACTCTTTATTCCTTTCTCTCTAAAAAAGTTTTCCAAACAGGGTCTCATTGACATGTTTATGGATTTAAGAAGTAGTAAAGTGGGATGGAGCTCAAAACTCAATATCCTATAATCTAATATTATTTTTTTTTTTAATTCCATAACCATGAGCTTAACAACTAATAAAGTGGGTTGAAGCTCAAGACTCAATACAATATAATCTAATTTTATTTTTTTAATATGTATAAAAGTTCATATCTTTTGACAATTTAAGAAATTATTTTAAAAGAAGAAAAGAAATTGAATATATAAAAGAAATCCTTGCTTAAACTTGATTTTTTTAAACTAATAAAGGAGGGGGCTTAGCAAGCTAATTATAAATATATCACAAACATTATATATAAGCAAATATCTCAAGCATAATAAATAACGGGGCACAAATATATTACAAACGGGCTATTTCTTTAATTCATATGTCACAATCAATGCAATTGAGTTAGTTGTACTTACAGCATTTATAAGAAGGAGGAAAATCTATAAAGAGTAGCAAGACATAGATTTATTATGCCAATGGCTAATTATACCTATTGTTCCATAGCATTAGGGACACAACGGGGTATGGTGGAATGAGAGATTACTATACTTGAATCATCACGTCCCTATAATTATATAAATAAAAATAAATATAAAATATTCTCTTTAATACCTAAAAATTATATTTTACTATATATATATATATATATATATATATATATATATATATATATATATATATATATATATATATATATATATATAACTTGTTTTAGGTGACTAGATCTAATCTAATTGCTTTGGTTTGACATAATTATGTTGCCTTTTCACTAATTCGAGACGATGATGATGATATGATTCGTACAGGACCACCAATCTTGGATTAATTGGTTCCCACGATTATGTTGTGGTATTAAATTTTCACCAGATGGCCCCATCCAGATTCTTGATGATTGATTCACACCAACGTTGATTAATTAATTAAATTTAATTAATTGATTACATAGTTAAGTACTACTCACTAAGATATAGCAGTGGCAGCACATGGAAGGAATCACATTCCACTTTCCTCCTTAAAGCATGGAATATTTAACTAAAACAGTTCCACTTAATTGTCGGCAAAATCTCTTGAATTAAGACATTGGTATTTGATACGTTAATCTAAAACCCATTCTTTAATCTAAATTTATTTAAGTTTACCGTTTCTTTTCTTGTAAGATATAGAAAGAGCTGACATTGCATTTGTGAAGACAACTGGCCATCCCCATTCTCCAACATTACACGTCTAAGAAACTTACTGAGCTCTGCCCGTACGTATATATAAGTCATTTTATTTTCGCCGACACTTTCTCTTATTTCCTTCGGTGTGATAAATAAATCATATTAGAATGGATTTAAATTTATAAAAAAATAATTATATTGAATTCAAATTTTAGATATTTCAGACTTGTTATTTAAATTTGTTTATATAAACGATTTAGATATTAATAATTAGATTTTTTTATAAATTTAAATAATTTAAGATAAATTTTAATTGAATTTGATATATATATATACATGAAGGGAGAAATATTTGAATTGTTAAAATACTATTTATAATTTATATTATTTATAATAATATAGTGACAGTGACAATATATGAATTCCTAGTTAATAATATTATTCAGACAAACAATTTGTCACTAATCAAAATTATTAGTCACTAATTTTGTAATGCCCCTGCTCCAACTACTAGAGAAATTATCCACTTTGGCCCACCTCATCCTGAGTCTCACGATTTTGTCTTATATGTAGAATGAAGAACTTCCTAGAAGGACACTCATCCTAGTATTTCTTTCAAGCGAGCACGCTTAACCTAGGAGGTCTTCTAATTCTCTAAACCATTTCACCAAAAGGCACATCTGATGATTAGTTTTCCTCATTTCAATGTATGATTCATTTCATTCATGTCCTACATTCCACTACCCAAGATAGCCTCACCATTCTAGAAGCTTGCTGGGAATTCACTCTCTTATGCTACTCTTCGCCCTCATTGGACCGCTTTCCCGGATCGGGTCATCACAAATTATGTTAACAATATAAAGCTTATTTATATTAATTCGTTACTAATATTGTTTAGCGAGAACTATTCATCACTAAATTTATAAATAATTTCAATTTTTGGTATTGTTATAATTAATATAAATTAAAAGTTTAATATTATTTTATTAGTAATTCTATTTATAACAAAAATCTCATTATATTTCTTAGTTTAGTAATTTTATAATTTTAATTCTATAGGTATTATTAATTTATTGCAACAAAATTGATAAAAAAAAAATCTTAAACACCAAATCTCACTTTCACTATTTTTTTTTTCAAAAAAGTTGCAAATTTATAATATTAAATTTTATTTTAATTTTAAATCCATCTATCTACAATGGATGTAAATGTGGGAACGATGGAATTATAAAATTGCCAATGATACCCTTATATTTTAATATTATAAAATTTTAAAACCATAAAAATATAAGAAAAAAGTACACTTAAATACTTTGTGATTTATGCCTTTTATTAAAGGGGGCTGAAGTTTTTCTTTTTTTGTACATAAGGACTTGTGGTATAATACTGTTAGCACTTAAGGGACAAAGTGGCTAACAGTGTTGGATATTAGCTGATGTGGCAGGTACACGTTAACATGGCACTAACGTGACATGACAACAATGCCACGTTAGTAATTTTATTATTTTTTTTTTATTTTACTATCTAAGTGCAAAAAGTTAAAAGCACATGACTTTTAAGTGTCAAAAATTAAAAGCACATGTTTCTTAAGTGCTAAAAAAAGAAAGCTTGGACCTTGAATGTTAAAAATTTGAAAATATATGATATTTAAGTATACTTTATGCTTTGAATTACAAAGAAGTCCTTAAATATTATAATTATTTCTAATCCTTTTGCCTTTGTCTTTTCCTCTTTCTCTTCCTCTTAAAAATGGAATGAAGGAGACAGAGATGGAAAGAGACCCAAATAGGAGGAGAGAGAGGGTGAAAGAGATAGATAGAGGGAGACAGAAATGGAGAGTGGGAGACAAGGATGGAGAAAGACTCAAATAGGAATAGAGAAAGAGGATGAAAGAGATAGATAGATAGAGAGAGACTCAAATAGGAAGAGAGAAAAAGGGTGAAAGAGATTGATAGAGAGAGAGACCTAAATAGGAAGAGAGAAAGAAGGCGAAAGAGATGGATAGAGGGAAAGAGACCTAAATAAAAAAAGAGATAGCGAAAGACATGGACAAAGAGAAATTGAGTAGGAGGGAGAGACAAGAGTAAAAAGATGAAAATAATTATAATATTTAAGGACTTATTTATAAATCAAAGGTAAAATACACTTAAATATCATGTAATTTCAAACTTTTAACATTAATTTTTCTTTTTTTGGCACTTAAGGGACATGTGCTTTCGGTCTTTGGCACTTAAAAGACATGATCTTTTAGCTTTTGCACCCAAAATGAAAAAAATAATAAAAATGCTAATATGGCGATGACTTGTCATTGATGTCATGCCATATCAGTGCCACATTTGCCACATCATCGCTATGTTAGCGTATACTTACCATATCAGCAAATATCTAATACTGTTGGTCATTTTGTTTCTTAATTGCTAACAGTATTAAACTGCAGGCCCTTATGTGAAAAAAAAAAAAAAAATTCAAGCCTCTTTTAATAAAACGCGTAAACCACAAGTTACTTAAGGGTACTTCTCCCAAAATATAATTAAGCTAAGAATTAAAACAATATTTTTCTATTACAAGTCTATATTTATACTACATATAAATGTGGAAAGAGGCAACATTAATTTTGCCAAAAATACCCTTAATCGTTATATTATATTTTATAATTACATTTTTACTATTTAAATTTTAATTTAGAGTTTAAACAAATTTAAAATTTTTAATTAGTATACTTGTAATTAACTTCTTCTTAATTAAAATTTTTATTGTAATTCAAAATAAAAATTTTATAAAAAATAATTAACTAATATAAAGAATAGAAAATGTTCCCTACAATATTAATTAGTTTCCTAGGTTTTACTAATTAGATTTTCCATAATAAGTAGTTTTCTATCCAATAATGGAAACTAAAAATTATATATTAATTAAAAACTAGAATGTAAGCTAATTTTTGTTATGAAAATATATATACACATTTCACATCTCCAACCGAATATTGAAATCAAGCAACCTATATGACTAACCAATCCAATTATTCCATGCATATTAATTAGCTAAACTTTTCAATTCTTTTAACATCTTATTTTGAAATCTAAAATTTTATAAATATTTAATTAAATTGATTTATTTTTTTCACTTTTATATTTAAAATAAAAAATTTAATTTTTTTTTTAATTTAAAAAATTTTAATTTTAAAAAATAAAAATTAAATATGATTATGTGAAAATTCAATTAAATTATTTTCTTATAAATAGTTTATTTTAAAAGAAATATATACAAATTAATGATAATGTTTATTATTTTAAAAATATTTTTATCTGTAATAAATTTTTCTACATAAATTAGTAATATTTTTTTTTATCGTATGTATATTAATATTAAAAAAATATTGACATTACTTATATGTTTTTTTAACTTTTTCCCCCATTATTTTCGTTGTTTTTTTCTCCCATTATCTCTCTATATTATTCTCTCCCATACAATTGTAATTGTTTATTATTATTATTATTATTATTATTATTATTATTATTATTATTATTATTATTATTATTATTATTATTATTATTGTCTTCGTCGTTGTTTCATTTGTTTTTATTAATGTGCATTCAAACAATTTTTTTTTAATTATATATGTTAATTTAGCATGACCTAATCTCCTAATTAATGGTATACCTCACCTGATAAATTTAAGCTGTAGCCTCACTCCCTCAATTCATTTTATAAAAAAAAAAATCTTTTTGGATAATTTTAAAATCATGTTTTTTTATATATAATTAAAATAAATAATTTTTAAAATACTTTTAATAAAATTAAATTTAGTTAATAAAAAATAAAAATTTTATTTTCATCAATGTCAATATGTTAACTAACAATTATATTCAAATGTTAATAATTTTAATAATAATATATCTATTATTAATACTTTCAACAATAAAAAATTATTATATACAAATTCATTGCTAAAAATGACGACTTATCCGTCACTAAATTTATAAATAATTTCAATTGTATATATAATTCTATAATTAATATAAATTAAAATTTTAAATTATTTTAATAGTAATTCTACTTATACTAAAAATTATATTATAATTATACATTCTTAATTTTATAAATATTATTAATTCATTAAAAATTATTTAATTTATCCTAATAAAATTAATAAATAACCTTATATACCAAATCTCACTTTCACTAATTTATTTTTTTAATTATTATAAATATTTACAAACTTGTGATATTAAATTAAAAATTACTATTATAAAATTAACTATTTAATTAATATAATTATAAAATTATTATTAAAAATTGATTTTTTAATTAAATAAAATATTTATTTATATCAATAAATATGAAAGTCAAATCCTATTCAGTGATAGATATTTTATTTATTATAAACTTTTAACTATTTTTTTAAAATATTAGTAATTGATAAACTTTTACTTATGGTAGAACAAATTAATAATTTTATAATAAATTAAATAAAAAAAATAAAATATTTCAATTTCGTTTAAGGAAATCGACTTCCTTATATAGCTTAGACTGATTTGATAGACTGATTTGGTTTAACTTACTGATTATTAAATAGTAATAATACAAAAGATTCAATGATTCATACTAATATCATAAAATTAGTAAACCAAATTCATTCGAATATATATATATATATTTTAATAATTTAATAATAAAAAATAATTTCATAAGAATTCTTTAATTTGAAATATGTGGCTGGGAGCCCCTTGTTATAGATAGTATGTTCACACTCATGCTCAATGCCGCTTCCCTCTCCATAGGTACTTTCAGGCTATGAGCCCTTTTGTATTTACATACTACGTACAGCAAGATGATCGGCGCTTACAATATCAAAATAGATGCATTTATGATATACAGGATCCTCATGCGAGGCAAGTGTAGAGCATACGTGCAACTGATTATAGAGAAATAGTATACCTTCTTAGATTTTTAGAAGAGAGAAAAGAGTTTAGAAAGTCATAGTGAGAGAAACTCAAAGATTTTATTTCTCCTAAGGTTGTTTTTCAAACTGAGAGAGCCTCTCTTATATAGAAAAAAAGCAAATACATAATGACAAACATCATAATTTAAAAGCTAAAGTAAACAGAACCCAGTAGAAACTTTAAGTAAAGCACACCAACACTCTTAAAGTTACTAAGTGATAGACAAAGCAAGAGACCTCATGTGATAGTGGGTCCAGAGGCATCTTTTTATGGAGATGTGGACAAATTGAAGTTCTTGTAGTCTGAGTCATCAGAGTCAATCTCTCCATAAAAATATTGGAACCATGAGCCACATTCTTCAAGTGATGATGGAGCTGCACTATCGAGTGCTTCATGTGCTTCTAGGTTCATGGGGTCCTGAGAGTCTTGCCAGGCTGGATTATTCCAATCAATAGGGCCATCTGAAGTGGAATGAACTAGTCCTAAAGCAGTGTATGTGACATGTGAATCCAAGGAGGGTTGATAATTGTTGATTTCACACAAGCGCCTGCCGAGCTGTCTTCTGAGTGGTCCCATGTGATTTTTATCTGTGATAGTCCCATTATAGGTTCTCCATTCATAATAAGAATTTTGTGACCAAAGGAGTCCATCGGGCCTTCTGAAAAAGGGCTTATGTAGAATGAAGATAGACCTAACATTGTGTTGTTGGGTTATGGGCCTGTCTTCTATTCCATGGACATCCATTAATCTTCTTAGGTCATAACTCCATGCTGGGATGGGTTTGAACCATTCCAGGAACCTCCAAAGTAGTGATCTGGTGCCAGTATTTTGGACAAATTAGTAAAGAGCCATTAATGGGAACTCAATGGCTATTGAATACAGTACAGTCATGCACCATAAGAACTATAACTCTTCTAAGAGGAGATCTGTTTCAGGGTGTAGAATGAAACAAGTAAGGAATGGACAGTCAGGGTGAAATTGTGAGATAGGTGGGACAATCTGTCTGAGAGTATTCATGCCACTCTAGAAGTGAAACAGATGGTTTCTTGCATAGCTTTGGATTTGTGAGAGGGACATAGCTGGTAAGCATCCTGGAGGAAAATTGTCTGATGAAGGGATTAAGAAACTGGGAGTGTCTGAGGAACTTGCCATGTAGATCAGTGGAAGAGAAAATGTGGAGCTGATGAGGTAGACTGGAGTTGGTCTTGATCAGAGATCTGGAATGAGATTGTGCTTTCCCTTAATATGTTGGACCTTAAATTTATAGTTAGAGAACCAATCTTTTAAGTGTAAAAGTTGTGGTTTTGGTAAGGTCTTGTTCTTAAACTCCATTATGCGCAGGAAGGATGAGCTGTCCATTAGAACTATGAAGTGATGGCCAATCAGATGAAGTTCAAACTTCTTTATGCCATTTTTGACAGCTAGAATCTCTTTACAGACCGAATGATAATATTTTTTAGTAGGTTTTAATTCTCCACTAGCGTGACCACATATGTCCTTTTCTCCATTGGTTTCTTCAATGAGAATAGCACCCCAGTGTGTATCACTTGCATCTATCTACAGGATTCTATTCCCTGTACTAGGAATCTTTAGTGATGGTGGATGTTGAGCTTCTTTCTTTAAAGCTTGAACTGCAGCGGTTTGAGCTGGTCCCCAAGGTGGAGCTGTCTTTTTCAACATTTTTGACAACTGGCTACTATGAACAGCAATATGTGAAATAAATTTCCTGATGTAGTTGATTATTCTGAGGACCTGTTGGAGTTGCTTACTGTTTAAGTTTTTTATCCAGGAACTTTAATAATTCTGCTGCGATATGAGGGTGTAATGCCCTCACTTTACGTAGTTCGTACATTCTACTGTTCCGATGACTAATGTGTGTTCGGACAGCTAGGATGTCTGAAACTACACTTAAACTATGGTGAGGGAGCATAAAGTAATTGAATTGAGACTAAGAAAAATTAAGGAAAAAATAAAAGAAATTAAAAGCTAATGAGTTAAAGGAGCCGGAGTCACGGTAATGGGTAACCTTAGTGGGAAGTGACTGTAAAGACAGTTGCCGATCCTAGACTCGCGAGGAACCCTGCAAAATAAATATTTTCAATTGAAGGTTTACTAAGGTATAAATGACATTAAAAATGTCAAAGAAAATTCAAGGAAATTTAGTTAATCGGTACAGACGAATATAACCCAACAAGCATAACGAAGGGTATTTTGGTCATTTCAACCCCAGAGTTGAACTTTGACCTAAATGTCAATTAAATTGAGAGAGATTAAAACACATAAATAAATTAAAATTGTGAATTATTAATGAAAATGAGAGAAGTAGGAAGAGAAGAAAAGAAAAGAAAAAGAAAAAAATTTTAATTATGATATAAGCATGACATAATTAAAATATTAAGCCAATTAAACTTAGACATATATATATAAATAAGACAACTTTAATAAATTTATTCTTATCTTATTTTAGTTTCTTCTTCTTCCCTTAAACCACTATGGCCGAAACTCCCTCATGCCATCTTCCTCCATTGTTACTTGTTTGAGCTCAATTTCTCCTCTTTTCTCGCCATATTTTCCATAAATTCCTTCATTAAAAATCATCCCCACACCTAGGCAAAGTGATTGGCTTCCAAGGAATTAAGAATTAGTGGAGTTTGTCAAAGTCAAAAAGTGATCAACATAAAGTTAGTGCTTAATCTTCTTTCCTTCCTTCTTTAATTCTTGAATTGGACTTAGGATGAGTTGAAATTGCATGAAATGAAAAAGAAATGATAAGTGTATGAGGGAGGGAAATTTCGGTAGCCTTGGTAACCATATGGGGTTTGATGAATTCTTGCATATACATATGATTAATGATGATGATTAATGATTATTAAGCATATTAGAAGTTGAATGAATTGTGTTTGCACAAATTGGACAATTGAATTAGGGTTTTGACCATAAATTAGGGTTTTTATGTTATTATTTGAAATTGACCTTGTTGAGATGAATTGTTGATCAATAGAAGTGCCATGTATGCCAAATTGTAGTTTGAGAGATTGGAGGAAATGAATTGGGAGTGTACTCTTTATGCAGGTTATGGGACTCTTTGAGTCTGGTATTGATTTTGACCTATAACTAGAAATGTGTTGCTCCAATTGGTATAAAACCAATTGGAGATGAAATTAGGGCCAAAATACTCCATTTTTTATGAAGAAACTATGCCTAAATCAAATTGACCTAATTACTGCTTGAATACGGCTTACCAAATCCTGAATCTAGAAAAATGACCATATGAACAGTACATGTTCATTTGGCCTTAACTTCCTCTAAAAATGTCAGAATGACCTGATTTTTATACCATTGAAAAGTTTAGACATAGGAGCACAACTTTCATGAAGAACATAGAATGTAGAATTGCCTCTAACCAAACCAATTTGCTAGCACAATTTAGGTCATAAAACTGTCCAGAACCAAACTGCCCAAAATTTCCTGGACATGAACCTATTCGACCAGTTTTGGAAAAAAGGCCATAACTTGGTCTACAAAAATCCAAATGCAGTGACACTAATGGAAAAATTTTTATAAGACATAGATCTACAGTATTGGTGTTTTGACCAAAACCCAGATCCTAAGAGAACTAGGTCAAATTACCAAACCAAGTCAGTACACCAAATTCTGGAATTTGCCTAAGTTACCACTTGACCCTAGAATAGTCCTTTGATCATATCTCCCACTAGAAAACTCCAATTGGGATGAGCTATATTGTTCTGGAAACCTGAGAAACATGGCTCCAACTTTGATTTGGGGACTTGCCTCAAATTTTGAGTGTAAGAATCCTAAAATGTGAGTCAAAACTACTGACCTGAACTTGGATTCCTAAAGACACAGGGTACATGAGTCTAGGCTAGTAAATTGACCATAACTCAGTCTATATAAATTGAAAAATTGTAATTCAAAAATCTGAGTGATTGTAAGACATAGGGTAACAATTCCTATGAAGAAAATTAGGCCTAAAGTGGCTGTAACATATCCAAATGATTAAACAAAGTTGGACTCCAGAATCTACTTGGTTCTGGAACCAAAATGACACACTGAACCAGTTTTGGTTACTTGACTATAACTTGAGTTTTAAAACTGTAAATGACATGATTTAAAAAAGAAAACAAAGATAAAATATAGAGGAACAACTTCCATGGAGGAAGTGTGGCCCAACAGTGGCCACATCTTGATCAATTTGCTAGGAGAAGTTAGGACACCAAATCTGGACCTAAAGAAAGGTTCAAAATATTATTTAATACATGATATGTAAATTACCTACTTGAATTACCAAATGCATAAATTACATGAAAATGCATGTGGGATCTATTTCTCACTACAAATTGACATGAAATAATAATAATAAGTCCATAAGTAAATAATAATACTAAATTGCCCAAAGTATACCTAAACTTATGTATATAGCTTGGATACTAATTTGGGACTACAAATTGCAGTACTGCTCACATGAATGATCATTGGCAGACAATTAATGTATGAGATGATTGTTCTATTAGCTTTATGTCTGCCTGTTGGCCATAGTGCCTATTATCATTTCTGGCTTTATGCCTACTCGCTGGCCTTGTGCCTGACATGATCAATGTATACTTGATAGACATACGGATGTCTAACTAGTATACTCCTCGGTATCCAGCCTTTATAATCTGTTATAGGTTACTTGGGCATTGATGTGAATATAATTAGAAAGAATATGAAAGGAATGAATATAAAAGATCTTGATAAATTTAATTGTATCCAAAGATCAATAAACATGTAAAAGACCACAATGTTATAAAATCATACATAGATTAATTATGTTAGATTATTTTGTTACTTTTATTTTAAATTATGCACTACTAAGTAATTCGCTTAGCGCATTGGTTTTCCATTACATAGGTATTGGAGACCAGCAGCAGTAGCAGCAGCAGCTACAACAGTAATGCTTTGATAGAGTATTGACCAGATCTGCTACAGTCTGAGAGTCATCTCTGTGTTTTGCTTTGGTAGGGCCCATGTAATTAGATTTTGTATTTTATTTACTGTACATAAGCAAATATTGTATGTCATTTTGGATTGTAAATAAATTATAAATTATTGTGTAAATGAATTTTTATATGAATGAAATATATATATGATTCCCTTGAGATTGTATGAGTAAAGATGACATGAGATGACATATGAAAATGTGAAATAGATATAAGTGATTTTTACAGGTGAATAATGAAAACCGCCATATGCAAATAAAATGGAGAAGACTCTGTCCGGGTTTCTACAGAAATAAATTGTAATAAAAAAAATTTTCCACACATGGATAACTTGAATAAATAAAATTTAAAATTTATAATAGATATGACAAGATAAGATAAGGTGCTCCAGCACTAAATGTGGCACACTTTGCTCGGCTATACTGTAGACAGGCAAGGGGCGTGACAAAGGGCCTGGTTGATATCTTCCTTAGCAGAATTGCATGCCAAGGAAGTCTATATCAGTACGGGCTAAATAACTTTTTCTTTCTGATAGCGTGATTCCGTGAGCTTGGACTATCGATTGGAATTGGGCCAATTGGTGCGTATGAGCCTAGACATCCTTGGAGAATAGTAGGATATCATCTATGTAAATCAGGGTGCTATGTAAGATGGGTTTAAAGATTCTGGTCATGGCCTTTTGAAATAGTAAAGGGGCTGTTTTTAGTCTGAATGGCATTATGGTCCACTGATACTGAGCCGTTGGGATGCAAAATGTTGTCTTGGGCCTATCTGTAGGGTGGATGCCTAACTGTTAGAAGCCTGCTTTGAGATCAAACCCAATGAGAGGCTTATAGTCTATGACTAATCTTTTTTTGCCTCTAAGCTTTTCAGATCTTTTTTCCACATAAAAGGCTTGGCAAGCCCATGGAGAACTTGTGGGCTCAATGAGACCCTACTGGAGAAGTTGTCTGCATTCTTTTTGAGCAAGAACCAAGTCTGGTGGAGTCATTCCAGGATGTGAGGCCTTTGTAGGGTTTACATTTTCATTCAATTTGAAGGGAAGGTGAATGAAGAACTCAGTGTTTTTCCACAATGGGTGAGGATGCAGGAAACCAGCATGCGAATCAGCATATGATTTTAGGAGTAGATCTTTTTGATTTTGGAATGTAGGTGGAGCTTCTGCTAATGAAAAGAGTTTTGGAATTGTGGTAAAAGGCTAAAAATGTCTTTTAAATTTTAAGCCAATGGGTAGAATCTTTTAGTGCTTCGCTTGCTAGTAGATATCAAACCCAATGAGGATATCTTTATCTGGAAGGTCTGACCAAATGCCTTAGTCCATATTATGTAATTAGGGAAGAACTGAACACTAATGAGCTTCTTAGTGATGAGGCTAGTCTTGAAAACTTTTCCATTAGCTACCTTAAAATATTTTGTATGTTGGACCTAATCTTCTAAAGGTAAAATGGCTAGATTCATCATACTTTTATGGGCTCCTCTATCAAGAAATCCAATAGCTAAAATGGGCCTTGAATATTTATTGGGCAGTATATGTAAGGAGACCAGTGGAATAGGAATGGCAAGTTGGGTCGAACTTTGTTGAGAGTGGGTTAACTGTTGGGTCAGATGCAATAATGGATAAGGGTTCTCAGGTTCTGAATTTGAATCATCTGAAGTGGTGCTCCATTCTTGATCATCTTCTTCTAGGGCAAAAACTGTGTTTCCATCAGGTTCATCTTGTTCAGAGAAAAGAGATTCAATGTCATCATCCACTAGAGACATTTAAGTAACCTGTTGGATGTGTTGTATCAGCTTAACTACTTTATTAGGGTTCTTTGGACAATTCTTTGCATAATGTCCCTTATTACCAAAGCTATAGAATCTATCAGATTTTTTTGATGGCATGCCCCATTTTTTTCTTCTAAAGTATCTGACAGATCTTTTCCCCTTTGTCTTGGAAGGGAACTTAGAAGATAAAAACTTTTGTTGGTGCTTCTTCTTCTTAGATTTACAGATACAATGCTTGTCTTGGCATTACTTTTGACAAACATTCTTCAGCATCTTACTATTGTCAATGATATCTTTAAATAGCTTATGTTGGTCACACATCTTTTCTAAACATCCTAGAGCAAATGGATGGATTTCTCCAATAGAGATAGTATTCATATCTCTATGAGAAGCTGTAAGAGAGCAATATAGTTCTGGCTGAAGTTGTTCTGGGAGAGAAGCTATATACGTGTGTCTGAGATTAATATCATTGAAGCCATTGAGAAGGTAGTAACACTGAGTCATTCGTTGATAATGCTTTTCAATGTCTAATCTCTTGAGAGACTGACATTTCATGTCAAAGAATTTTTGGCGAAATTGTTTGTTATAAAGAGTTGCATCTCCTAAGAATTCTATGAATATGGCATTGATGGCAGCTAGAACACTGAGATGGTAAAATTAAGCAAGATGGTATTCTCCTAAAGAAGAGGACCATTCTTGCAATGAGCCAATTATTCTAGAGACAAATTCCCTAAGGACCACATGAGAATCTATATCAACTTTAAGCATTTGAAAATCCATCTATGATTTGAATTCTGTAATTCTTGCTCTCCATTTTGATGGTGGAATGTCATCAAGAGTAAACCAAGGACCTGCACTTGGCTTTGTGGACTATTGAGTATTTGCAGGAGCAAAAGAAAGTTCTTTAACATCTTCATCAATGGGATGTTCAACATGGGGGTCATTAATAGGTTCTGTAGTGGTTTCTGTATTAGAGCCTGTGGAAGGAGATGGTCCTATGGGATCTGCCATGAGCATAGTAGTAATGTCTGCCATTTGGTCTTCGTTGTCTAAATCAGAGGTTTCCAAATCATCATCTGATTTATCAAATCCTTCATTAAGGACTGGATTAAAGACATGAGCCATGTGCCGTGAGGGGGCTCAAGATGCATAAGAGCTTTTCCTTTGTCAGTTTTTTTAGGCAATGATTCATTAGAAGAGGAGAGGCTAAGTTCTGGTTTAAAAGGTTGAGAAGGTGGTTTTGAAAGGAAAGGTGAAGGATAATAAGCTGGAAATGGTTCAATGAAAAACATTCCAAATGGTGAGAAGGTTGGTACCGGTGTGGCCATGAATGGATTTTGATTTCTGGAAAAAGAAAAAGGATTATTTGAGAGTGGATCAGGAGTTTTATGCATGTCTGCTTCAATCTGAGCTATCTGCTTTTTTAAGCATCTAATCTCTACTTCTTTCTCATCAAACTCAACTCCAAATCTTCTTTGTTGGATCAAGGTTCGAAGGTCTTTATCAAGCTGAGAGACCTTTGTTTGTAGATCTTTATACATGTTCTGAATGTGTAGAGTGAATGAATCAACCTTCTTGTCAATAGATTGAGTTTGTGAAAAAACTCTGTCAATTTTTGAATCAATCTGTTGTAAGGTTTGATTTTGAGCAGTAGCATTTTGGGCATGCACTGCTTTAGGACCAGTTCATTCCACTCCATATGGCCCTATTGATTGGAATAATCCAGCCTGGCTAGACTCTCAGGACCCCATGGACCTAGAAGCACGTGAAGCACTCGATAGTTGCAGCTCCATCATCACCTGAAGAATGTGGCTCATGGTTTCAACATTTTTATGGAGAGATTGACTCTGATGACTCAGACCACAAGAACTTCAATTTATCCACATCTCCATAAAAAGATGCCTCTGAACCCACTATCATATGTGGTCTCTTGCTTAATTTTATCTAATTTTTTATAATATTTATATTAAAATTTTAAAAATATATTTCATTCATATTTTTACTTTTACTTTTGAATATTATTTCATTTTTTTATTACATCAAAGTGTTTTTTTAGAAAATAATTTGACTGGCTAACAGCTTAAGAAAGTGCAAACGTACTAGATACTGAGTATATCAGTTGTACTTTTTCTGACTCCTATCAAACGGTTATGAGAACTTGATTAAGCTAAATACAGTTTTATTAAAGTCTCTCAATAAATTAGACAAAAAACTGAAGATAATTTGTATTGATTGCTTGAAAATTGAGTACAAAGTATGGAAATTAAATGTAAGGTAGGAAAATTAAATGACAGATAAAATAAAGATAAATAGACTACTAGAGTTTGTTGTTAGATTGATTGGTTGGTTTGGTTGGGGCCCTTCCTGTTGCATTGCAGTGACTATTTATAGTTGCACTTAATGATCCTAGAAGCCTCTGGAACAATACGTTTCATGTCTTGACAGTTTTGCATAGTTACCATCCATCACCTATAGTTACGTAAACTTCTCTTATTGTTAATAATTTTTTTGTAGATGATTCTTCATCTTCCCATTGCTTAGTAACCCCCTATTACTTAATAACCTCCCATAACTTCCAACTATATACTAACTTATAATAAATAACTACCAAAAATATCTAGTGAATAACTAATTAGTTCTCATAATTAAATTAATGTAACAAAATTAATTAAATTAATTTTGCAAAAAAATTAGTTTCATTAATCATAAGCATGAATACAAAAAATTATATTTTTGGTGTAAATAATGACCTCGACATATGGATTGGCTGATCAAGTCATTCAATGTGAAATTTTAATTTTTTAAAATTTTCTTTGAACTCCCCTGCACCTACTCATCTCCCCTAGTACCAGCGCCCCTGCCTTATACATCTAGGTCGAGATCCAATTATTGATCAAAGTACTTAATTTATTTTCTAATAAGAGATTAAATTTAAAATAGAGACATTTTCTCTAAAAATTTCACCTTCAATAAAGATAAGAATATTCTAATAATGTTCCACTTTATCACATCACATCAACACTTTTACACTTACCAAAATTTCCTTTTTGTATTCCTAAAGCTATTTCACTTTCCCTTAATATTTTAAGCCATATTAAATTCTTTCCATAAAATTTCTACTTTATTTTTTTATTTTTTTAAATCTCTACTTATTTTTTTCTTCCTCTATTATTCGAGTAATTTTCATAAACTGTTCCTTAACTTTGAATGTTATTTCATTAAATTCTCTCAACTTTAATTTGCATCATAAAAATACTTAAAATTTAATTTACCATAACCAAAAGTCCTTCAAGCCACTTTCAGGTAGCTTCTCTGGTCAGAAATTTATGTGGACATGCCACGTTAGCATTTTAATAATAAAAAATTTTCTTTCTTTGCCACAATATGGTCTCCTTCCGCTTCTATCTCTCTCTCCATAATGATTCTTTATCCTCTTTCTCTTCATTCTGTCTCTCTCTCCCCAACATCGCCCCTTAACACAACTTCTCTATGCCAATCTCCTTCCCTATAACAAATCTACCCATTCATTGCTTTCTCTGCCATCATCATCAACCCAAGAAATATTTGATTCATGAGATTGAGGATGATTTCGAGGAGGAAGATAGGACTATGGAGTTGGTCCAAATTCTCACTGAAAGAACCAAGAATGTCTTGATCCTTATGAGTGACATCGAAGGTGGCCATCGTGCGTCTGTTGAGGCCATTCGTGATGCTTTTAAGCGAAAGTATGGTGGTGAATACAGGGTATGTATTAGTTTTTATTTTTTTTTCTTTCTTTCTAGATCTTGATCTTCTTGGATTTGTTTTCCTTTTGGGTTCAATTATCACAGATTATGCAAATAGTATGTTCATTACACGCCCTTTTACTACTTCTTGGACTTATTTGGATCTCTACCTTTTGGTTTTATTTGCCTTTCAATTTTTTTGTTTAAGGTGTTTTCATTTTCTCTGTTTTGTACATAATGGGTATATAGATTTTGGATTTATCTGTTTATTCATTTTCTCTCTTTTTCTTATCTTCTCCTTTTATTGAGATGACTTCAATCAATTCCTCCATGAAATTTCCCATCTTGGGGTTATTAAAGCAGTAAGATAACATATATATGCATGTTAAAGAAACATTTCAATTTCCCATTTAACAAAAAAAAAAAATCCTTCAATTGCATACAATTGTCTCTTTTGTTATGATTCAACTTAACAGTTGAGAATTTTGGTTTCAAGTAATCGCAAAGGATGTTTAGAAAGAGCACACAAGATGACCATTGAATGACATGGAAAGACTATAAATTTAGGGTGGAACATGTACAGCTTTGGAAGGTTGCCTTTCATGGTACCTCTCCAAGATGGTATCACTCACAGGTAGGGGTGAGCAGATTTCGGTTCAAACAAAAAAACTGAATCGAACTGAGTCAATTCGGTTCAATCGGTTCGGTTTTAAAATTTAATTGGTTCGGTTCGGTTTTACATTATACAAATTTTGGTTCGGTTTGGTTTTCAAGAGAAAAAAATCAGTTAAACTGAATCGAACCAAATAGTAATTTATATGTTCAAATTGAATCAAATCGAACCGAATCAATTTTTGAATTGATTTATTTTTATGGAAAATTTATAAATTATATTTAATTATATATATATTAATTATTTAATTTCATTGATTAATGGTTATTAGGTTCAAACCAAAGTCAAAATTAGATCAAATAACTTGAAAATCAAATATAAATTAAAAATCAATAAAAAATAAAACCAATCGGTTTAAATCGAACCGAACTGAAATAGAGCGATTCGGTTCGATTCAGTTTTTCACCTATTTCGGTTCGGTTCGGTTTTTAAAATACATAATTCGGTTTTTATAATTTAATTCATTTTGGTTCAGTTCGGCTCGGTTCGAAACGCATGCTCACCCCTACTCATAGTTCACTCGAGAGCTATCAAGGGTGGCCATTTTTGGGAGTTAGTGAAACAAATCTAAAATTGTTCTAGATTGTGCAAGTCATATAATAACTCTTGAAAGTTTGAAACTATGGCTCTTGTGTATAAGTTGCAATATTTTTCTACTTTTTCTTCTTCTTGTTCCTTCTTCTTCTTCTTCTTCTTCTTTTTCTTCAGTTATGATCGTTTTTAAACTGTTAATAAATTTCAAGTTCTAGTTTTTGAGTATTTTGATAAACTGATTTGTGGATTGTGTTTTTATTTTCTTATTGATTTTGGTTCATTAGATGGATAGAGAAAGAGGAAGGAGATCATAGAGATTGAGACGTGGCAAAGAGAGAATTTTTTTTATTGTTAAAATGCCAACGCGGTATGTCCATATCAGCAACTTACTTGA
Organism: Hevea brasiliensis; assembly: GCF_030052815.1. Taxonomy (NCBI): domain Eukaryota; kingdom Viridiplantae; phylum Streptophyta; class Magnoliopsida; order Malpighiales; family Euphorbiaceae; genus Hevea; species Hevea brasiliensis. Next base: position 13,522,671 of record NC_079499.1, read on the forward strand.
GAGACCATCGTAAAGCGGCGTGAAGAACTTTACATAGAGTTAAATTAAAGTTGAAGGATTTTTATGATACAAATTGAAGTTTAAGGACATTACTGAAATAACCATTAAAGTTCAAGGACGATAGGTGAAATTTACCCCTATTCTTCTCTTCCCATGTAATCTTTCATCTTTTTTTTTTGGTTTGCTTCTCTACCTTTAGCTTGCCACACTTTCGACTAAAACCCACTGTCATGTATCAATTCGAAGGCCTGAAGGCCTCCTTTGCTCATTTCCTAGCCTTCCATGGGAGTTTTCATGCTCTCTCGTTCTTGCCCAATGCTATTTTAGGTACTTTCTCTCTACTCCATTTTCTTAATTCATGCTTTCTTGAACCATTTTTTTTATTCTAATAGCTATTTCTTGGTTAAATAGATGTTGGGTCTTGTCTAACATTATCAATTTATTAAGAATTTGAAGGAATTTGAGAAAATTTAGAAGAAATTATATGTACCTTTGAATCTTGGCATTCTTAAATAAATTTGATACCTTTTGGTCTTTTGAGCTTAATTGTGCATTCAAAAGTTTTGGATAACCTGTTGATGTTTGTGATTACACTTAAATTTGTTGTGAAAAACGTCTTCGACTTCTCCTGGTATGGCACCTACTACAGCTCTTGTTATGGTACTTGTTGTGGCACCTGCTATGGCACCTACTATAGTACCTACTACGACAGCCGCTACCAATATTGGTGTGACCCCTCTCTTGGTCATATCTCCTAAGTACTTTTGTACCAGGGTTTTAGTTCCTCTTTTAAACTAAAGGAGTGACACCCCTCACCCGACTACAGTATAGCCGAGCAAGGCATGTCACACTCGGTGTCGGAACACCCTATTTTTATCTTACTTTATTCCTTTTAAAATTTTGTTCTAGTTATATTTTAATATCAATTATTTTTCTATGGAGAAACCAGTGGAGTTTTCCTTGTTTCTATTACCATTTGGCGTATTTCACTATTCACCTGCTTGAAATTTCAACAATATTTTCACAATAAAATCTTATCAGTTATTTTCATAATCATCTCATCACACATTCCATTCTTGCAACTCATTTGCATACATATCCATTCATACTTATTTTATGTATCAAAATTCTCAAACTTCACAATTTACATGATTTACAAGCTAATTTCATAAATTCACAATTTACATGAAGTATAAATTAATTACAATACCATAATTTACATTACAATTAAAAACTGATTATAATTACATAAAATAACTTTTGTGAGCCATATCTACATGCATTGCTGAGGAGGTGACAACTTGAACACTTCTGACACTTCTGCAGATCTGGACTTCAAAAATCCCAGTCAAAAGTCCACAGGGTTTTAGCTTTAGTACCTGCGCGAAGGAAACAAATCCATCGCCCTAAGCATTTCAGCTTAGTGGTGCAATAATATAATAAAAAAATAATATATACAAATAAGAAAGACTGAAGTATAATTCTAAATGATATTTCTAATATCAACTATCTTATATTTTATTTTGTCCCTCTTTGGAAGTGCTGAGTTTATACAATAATAATATTCGATATACAAATTAATTCTAGGGGTATTGCATTTTCTGTTCCTATAATTCTGAAAATTTCATTTGTACTACTTGATTCGGTTATGTTTCCATTGCTAATCTTTTTTCTCATTTCATTCAACACTTTCTAATGTTTTTAATTACTAATATTTTTAAATAATTTCAATAATTTACACTGCCCAGGTAACCTATGATAGGCTGACTAAACTGGATAACGGGTCGTTGGCACTGGACACCGCGGTGCCTCGGGCCGTTATACCATGTGACGCAAAACGTCAACCACTTATGCAGTCAGTATGGCTAAAAAGCCATGATAACATATAATCGGGCATAAAAGCCATGAGTGCGGGCATAAAACCATGAATACGGGCATAAAGCCATGAATACATGCATAAAGCGTTACACAGTATGGCTAAAACAATACCCTATTGGCATGCCAATTTATCTAATCTGACACACGTGTCTAGGCAATACATGGGCACATTAGTACCATTAAATGTTAATATATTGTGTTTTATGACTTTATTATTTCATTACAAATTTTAATTATGATTTATAACATTTCAATTCTATTCCTAACAGAAGTATAAATTTTTAAAATACATTTCTACATAAATTTTACCTTCATCATAATTTATATATTTATTCATTATATCATTTGTGTCGATCATAATTCACAACAATAGTTCTCATATACCATTATACTCAAAGTACTTTTTCTTTCTACAATAATGAGAATTAATGTCTCATTCATACATTAACATGATTCATTCATTATGTCATTTATATGATCACAATTTATAACAATTATTTCATTATATATTCCATTATATATATTTGTTGTAATATTCTAAACTTTATTTCCTAGTGGAAGTACAATATCTAGACTCATTTTCATCTAATGTATATATTCATGAATATCTTTTATATAATTCACAATTTATCAATTATATCATCTATTTTTCCTTTCTAATTCCTTATCTAATTCATTACATCATTTTACATGTCCCTAGATTCAACATTTTCATTTATATTGATTTCCAAACCACATTTCAAAATATATTAACAATGTCTCCAAGTTCTATTTGTGATAAGAATACAAACCTCATATATACATTTACATAATATAAACATTCATTAAATCATTTAAGTGAGATACCTTTCACTCCATTAATTTTGGTTGTTACTATTCACTTAGCCATTCCTACACAAAAGTTGACTTTTTAATTCATAGTAGATTTGTTAAGCCTAAGTTCACCAAGATACCATATTTTGCATTTTATTTTTGTTGGCATTGATTGCCAATACCATTTCAAAGCTTATTTTATGTTATTCAAACTTTTCAGATTTCATACCTTAAGTTTATTGTTTCATTGGTCATTGTTACAGTGGAAATTTGATAAACTTTTCTTCATCAAAGTTGTTCCTTTATGTGTCTTCTTTAATTTTCTTTTTGAATCACTCCATTTGGAGTTTTGTAGCTCAAGTTATGGTCAATTTACCATAACTGGCCGGATTGGTCCTTACCCAGATTTTCTAGGCAAATTTGGTTTTACCAGATTTGGTGTCCTAACTTGGACTAGTAATTTGAATTGGTTAGATTCAAAATTTGAGTTTGTGTTCTTCATGAAAGTTGTTCCAAATTGCCTAATCTTTCCATTGATATAAGATTCAGGTTATTTGGATATTTTTACACTAAGTTATGGCCAAATGAACAAATACTATTCATTTGATCAATTTCCAAGACTAGCAGCTTGGTTACCCGGATTTGGTCAATTTTTAGGGTATTCTAAGTTTATTTTCTGGACAAAGTTTCTTCATTAAAGTTGTGCCATTATGTGTCTAGTTTCATGTCCAATTGGCCTTGCACCAATGGAACCTACACCTCTTAAGTTACAGTTGCCCAAACTTGCTGGACTCACATTCAGCCCTGCAAGTCCTATGAGGCAGCATATCCAACCTCAAATCCAAAGACACAAATCACTTCAATTCCTCATCAAACACAGCTAAATGGTCACTAATTGACTATTAGAACTTTCATTCACTAACACATAAGCAAAACCCTAAGTTTGCTCCAAACCCTAACTTCCATACTCAACTTTCATGCAACCCATACTCCATCAACCTATCTATCACATATATACATATCTCAAATCATTTCTAGGCAAGTTTAATATCAATTAAACTTATCATACCCTTATACATCAAAGCTGCCGAAAATTTAAGTTTCCATATACTTGATATTTTCTTCAATTTCATATTATACTAACTTGATTTAGCATGCTTATACCACTTAAAGGAAAGAAGTAGGATGATTATAGCACTAACCCTTTTTGGGCAGAATTTTCCCAAACTTAAACTTCACTTTCTCTTCAATTCTTGGCAGCCAAACACTTCTACAAGGTGTGGGTGTAATTTTTAGTGAAGGGACCTAAGGGTTTTGGGGTAAGAATAGAGAGAAATTCAAGCTAGAAGGAAAGAAGAAATGGAGGAGTTTCATGGCCATGGTGGTTCGGCCAACATGAAGGAGATGGCTGATTATTTTTTCCAATTTTTGACTGATTTTTCTTCTTTTTAATAAGGTTTAAGTGTGCTTGTTAGATGGTGATTGGTTAGAAAATTTTTTTACATCATGCTTATGTCATGCCTATGTAATAAATCCAATTAAAATTCATTTTGTTTTCTTCTTTCTTTCATTTATTTTTAATTAAATTTTTACCAATATTTATTCATATTTTATGTCATATAATTTATTTACTTAATTGGACAATTTGGCAAAAAATCGTTTTTGAAGGCGAAATAACCAAAATGCCCTCCGTTCAGCTTAAGGAGCTAAAACTGTCTGTACCGATCTTAAAAATTTTCCTAACCTTTTCTTGGCATTCTAATGCTACCTAGGGCACCATAACTCTTCTTTGGCATCCCAGAAATTATTTCCTGAGATTTTCCTCGGGTTTAAGGCTACTAGCTGTCTTCATCGCAACTTCCTGTTAGGGTCACCCATCACCGGAGCATCGGCTCATTTAACTTTATTGTATTTTATTTATAAAATTTTTTCTTAATTTTTCTTACTATTATTTAGTCTATTTATGACTCCTCACTCTAGTTTACATATAGTTCCAGACATTCCGACTGTCCGGACCGATATAAATCACTGGAACAGTTGTATGCACAGACTAGCTAAAGCGAGGGTGTTACAAAAGGTCTTTGTACCATTAAACTTTTCAATGTTTAGAATCAACCCTTTCTCTATAGTAGTTAGAGGTAGTTCCCTTCACTGAATCTATATTGAACCTGCATTGCACCTGTGATGAGTTGTACCATATCTACTCATATGTTATATTTCTGTGTGTTATATATGTTGCGTTTGTTGTTTTTAGAAAATTGGTCTTAAAACTTGATTAGCCAATTTTCTATACCTTCCTAGTGCATGGGAGACTGTCAAAATTTTTCCTTAACTAGGTGTTGCAATCTTTACATGGAGAATATAAGCACTTCCTTATTAGGTGCTAGTACCACCTTTCTCCTTCAGAAATACTGGAGAGTTGTCTATGCAACTAGGGGTGGCCACGGTTCAGGAACCGCCAGTTTAGGTTCAATGAAATCATGAACCTGAACCAAATCGCCAAGGGAAGGTTTGGAAGATGGTTCCTGAACCACCAGTTCTGGTTTGAGCCCCGGTTTAAAACGATTTGAAGGGCGGTTCGAAAAAGAACGGTTCAAGACAGTTTGGAGAACGGTTTGGAAGTGGTTTAGGGATGGTTTAAGGGTAGCTTAGACAAAAAAAAATTAGAGAAAAATTTTATTGATTCAAAATTTAAGTTATATTTATAAAAATATTTTAATTTTTCTTAGAAATCTTTCGATCAAAATAAAATAAGAAAAAAAAAGAAAGAAAATAATTTATCTTTAAGAAAAATTTAATAAATAAAGACTTGAATCTGATTAAAAAACTAGAGATGAAATTAATTTTTTTTAAAGAAATTAGCAAAAAGTGTATGAACTTAATTTTGCCTAAATATCCCTTTAGGATTTAGAGGAATAAAAATTTCTAGTTTTATTACTTGCCTTTTTTTAAAAATTATATAATAATTGATAATTAAAAGTATAAAAGAGAAAAAAAAATTAAAATAGAGGGTATTGGAAATTTTATTGAAGATTTAAAGTAATAACAAAGTAATTGAGATAGTATTGAAAATTTCAGTAAGTATATAAAATAATAAAGTAGGAAAATTGAGAGAGTATTGGAAATTAAAATGAATTTAGAAAATAATTATTTAGAGAATTTGAGAAAAATTGAAAAAATATTAAGAATTGAAGAAAATGCAGAGAATAATTGTGTAGAGAATTAATGATATATATAAATGAATTAGGAGTGAGGTAACATATTTATTGAATTTTTTTATATTTAAATCACCGGTTTAATCCGGTTTGAAATCGTCGGTTCAATCCGGTTCGGAACCGCCGGTTCACGGTTCTTAAAAAATATAAACCTGAACCAAATCGTAGAAGGACAATTTCAGTCCGGTTCGAAGCCGATTCTGATTTTGACTGGTTTTGATCGAACCGGTTTCGATTCAAAATCGGACCGTGGCCACCCCTATATGCAGCCTTGTTCTAGAGCTACCAATTGACTTCAAGCTTCATCCAATGATTTTCTACATTTTGTAGCCATATATCTTGATGCAATATATTTAGCACACATGTAAATACTTGGATATTTGTTGAACAATAATCCTTGTTTTTACATTTTATTTATGAATGACAGTGGCTATAAGACCTACTTATTACATTAACCTTCTGTCTACCTAATTACATGTGAATAAATGATACAATATATTAGCTGTTATATCAGTTTTGTCTTTACATTAATTATGGGGGAGCTTAATAAAAGTCATGGGATCTACTATTTGAGGCTATGGATCGGCCTAAGAGAGGCTATGAATCAACCTTAGGAGTTTTATACTGGGTGTTATCCCATCGTCTTCCTTCCAGGTGCGATGACTTTGGATTTGCAGAACCACATCAATAGAATGGCTACTTGAAAAATCAGAGTAGTGGAATTATCATACGAGGAACATGGATAACTCTTTTGACATTATGATTCCCTTGAGCCTAGAGTGTCCTAAGGAACTTGAGTAGCTTAGGAAGCTATTAGTACCATTGGCATTGGAGCTACAGGTGCCACCATCTAAGGGACTAGTGTAGCTATTTGAGGAACTTACACTACAAATATATTTGTTCCTCTTCTATTGTTGCCCCTCGAGCCGAAAGCCACTTGACACATTTACACCTGTTGAGGCACTGATACGAATCAGGAACCTACAATTGCCTCTGTATCATAAATAATCAGTTGAGTCACAAGTTCAATCTTATTGAGAATCTAGGTAAGAGTGTTAATTCTGCCACTAGGATGGCTAATTTGCATGGATGTTCTAGATAGGTTAGCCACCTGCTCCTCTCTCTTGTGAGGTGGCTAGTATCTTTCTTTATTTAGGACTTGGTCTCCATCAATACCACTCAAAGGAGTTCACGGCAGAGACTGCCCTCGAGTTCCGTGTCACTTTTGGATGCTGAATCATATTCCTCTAGCCTAGGAACCAACCCATTAGGAATTAGTAAAGAATATAGAGTGTTGTACTTTTCAGAGATAAGTTGCGCGTCCAATTGATAAGATTTCTATACCCACAAATTAATGTCTTTTATCAAAGCATTCGTGATGGATGATGCCAGTTTTTTCATATCACTACAAGACATTTATGACGCCTTATCAAGAATGTGAATAATAGTGAAGCATGAGAATTATCCTATGTGCCAAAAATTGTTTATAATTTTTGGTATGAAAAGCGGTGAAATTTGGAAATTGTGTTAACATTGTAGGAGATCATCCTACCAAGCATGCAAAAAATGTTTCTTTATAAAATAATTTGGCTAGCTAATAGCTTAAAAAAGTGTGATATACTAGGTAATGAGTGTATCAGCTGTGCATTTTCTGACTTGTATTAAATGTTGTGGGAACTTGACTACGATGAATGTAGTTTCATCAAAATCTCACAATAAACTGGACAAAGAATTGAAGAGAATTTGTTTTAATATTTTGAAAATTGAGCACCAAACTTGAAAATTAAATGCAAGGCTTGAAAAATTAAATAACAAATAAAATGAAGATAAATAGACTGCTGAAGTCTATTGTTATATTGATTGGTAGGTTTGGTTGGGGCCCTTCTAGTCGCACTGCAGTGACTATTTATAGCCACATCTGATGACCCTGAAAGCCTCTAGTATGGCATGTTCCACATCTTGGTAGTTTTGGACAATTATCATCCATCACATGCAGATGCCTTTAACTTATCCTACGGTTGATAACTTTCCTGTAGATGAATCTTCAATTTCTCATTACTTAATAACCTCCTATAACTTTCAATTAAATACTAACTTCCAATAAATAATTACAAAAAATATCTAGTAAATAATTAATCAAGCCTCCTAATTAAATTAATGCAGCAAAATTAATTTTACAAAAAAAATTTTAATTAATCATGAGTCTAAACAATAAGTATATAAAAATCGATAGAGTAAATGACATTTTTTAATTAATTCATGAAAATTATATTTTATTGAATTAGATAAAATTAATTAATTTAGGCTAATTGAACAAAAAATACCAAGCATTTTCGTCAATTTTTTATACTAACATTTCAATTTTTGTTTTGGTATACTAACATTTAACATTAGATGCAATTGTATCCAATTTCTAAAACTAACTGCTAATATTGCAATTTTGTCCATACAATGCAGCACTTCTTTATAATTTTTAAATGTTTTTATTTACTGCATCCCACTTTAAACTTAACCATGGTTCATTTAGCATGGAGAATGTTATGATTGCCTCTCTGCAATACAAACATGATTCGAACTACTAACTTCATCAAAAACAATAATGAAAGTGAATATTAAAAAAACAAGCATCCATAGCAGCTTTAACCATTGGGAGCTTCAACCTAAAAGACAGCTTCTTTGAGAAATCAATAGCAATTATATTAACCTATGTAAATTATCAAACTAAAAAGAAAACTAATCACTAATTAAGAAACACAAGTACATTGAATCTTCAACCTCATATTTCTCACAAGCGTGATTGAAGGCTCTTTGATTAAAAGGCCTAACAGCTACAAAATCATAAGTCTTCAAAATGGGATTGTCGCTGTTAATCGACTAGCTTTGAGCAAGAGCATAGATACATATTGTCAAGTGCATGTAATGACAAAAGGAGGAGGAGTGTGGGATACCAAGGAGGCAAGGGAAGAAGCAACATTAAAGAGAACGGAAAAGGAGAGAAGTGTAATAAAGCAATGATCATGATCAGACATGATTCCCTTGATTGTGAGGTTATAAGTAATCCCATTGTAGCCTAGCTCCTTGGCTTTGATTACCACCTTTATGCGAGTGGTCTTTGAGGAAAAAAGGTTTCATAGGGTATTTTGAGTTCAAAGAATCCCATCTTTTATGTTATGTCTGGATATATAATGGAGGAGGAAGGACAATAATAGAAGGAAAATATTTTTTATTTTCTATTCTTTCTTTTTTTCCCTCTTTGTTTGGGAATGAGAAAAAAAAAAAAGTAATGGGAAAGAAAATAAAATTTATTTTCTCATGTTTGGAACGAGAAACGAGGGAAAATAAAATAGTACATTTTCTTTTAGATTACTATTTTACTCTCAATTTTAAAAGTTAAAATAAAAAAATAAGAGTATATATATAATTTCATTAATTGAAGTACAATTTTTCCCTTTGACTACTTTATTTTTTCTTTAAATTAGAGAGAAAATAGCAAAAGAAAAATAATATTTATTTTCATTTCTCCCCTTATTTTTCCTTCATTCCCATTCAAAGGAAAGTGGCAATCCCAAGTTATTTTCCCTCATTTATTTTCTTTCTTCCCTCTTTTCATCATATCCAAACAAAGTGTTAGAGACACTGAGTCCGGGTTGGGGGTTCGCTGTGGGAAAAAGAGGTTTGTTTTAACCATGGTTAGCTTTAGGGTATGATGTGGTAAATAAAACATTTTAAAATTATAAAAAAATGCTCCATTGAATGCAAGTGGACAAAATTGTAATATCAACGGTAAATTTAGATATTGAATACAATTCAAGTGTTAGAATACCAAAATCAAAATTAAAATATTTAAATAAAGTTGTCAATTGACGAAAAAAAGTTTTGTTTTTTGGTCTAATCGATTATTAATTAAAAGTCATCATGTCAATCACGTATTTGTCGTATCAATATCATTTAATGGTAAGAACAGTTTGGACTATATTTACTAATGAGAAAAAAATATGATATTAATTTGATAAAAATTAAATTACAATATCTCATACGTCAAAACGCAAACTCACATGATATTTTTCAACTTTTCCCTAAAAAAAAAAATTCAACTACAACTAGTAATAGCAAAGATTATCGAACTCAATCCAAACGCCTCGAACTCAATCAAATTTCCTTGACCCTGCCTTAATCACGATTCGTGTGAAGTGGGGATGAAAAGACCTTCTCTCCTCCTCAAATCCACTTAACTCTCCTTGAATGGTAACACATTATTTTTTTATTAAAATAATTTATTTTCATATATTTATATATATTTAAATATTATAATTTTAGAAAATATATAAATATATTATTAAAATAACATCTAAAACTTGTATTCTTAATTATATTTTATTTTTTAATAAATAAATTTATATTTATACTAATAAATTAAAATAAAAAAATAAAAAAAAAATTCCTTACGGGAAAACTTGCCCCGCTTCTCGATACCCTAATTCTAAACTTTTTTGAGGCGAGAACAGGAAAGTGATTCCGCTCTCATCTCATCCCGTTGCTATCCCTTACTGCAACATAAAGATTATTTTTTTAAAACTAATTAATAAGAAGTAAGTTAGAGAAAAACTAATAAAAATTTCATTTATGAAAGCCACGGATGACGGCCCCGTTTCCAAATATAGCAGAAGAAAAAAACAGTAGACCGTTGCACAAATCACGCTAGTCATTGTTTGAGAAGAAAGCGAAAGGATTTTCACATTTCACATTCTCATGTGAGACTCACATGCAAGAAAATGCATGTATGACATATGCTCAGCCTTCCGACACGATTCAAATTTCATCTCACTACTCTCTCTCTTTCTCTCTCTTCTTCCTCCTTTCCCATTCCACTTCACTCTCAGGAGGGAGCAAGGAAAAGAACAAAAATGGAGAAGGAGAAGAAGAACCAACCGAAACCCACCAAATATGTTCGCAATTTCTGTGTTTTTCTCTTCTCCTTCTTCACCATTTGTAAAACTGGTGTTGCTTTTGATTACGCTGACGCATTAACCAAGAGCCTCCTTTACTTCGAAGCACAGCGCTCCGGTCGCTTACCTTACAACCAGCGCGTCACTTGGAGAGACCATTCAGGCCTCACTGATGGCTTAGAACAAGGAGTTAGTACAAAAATTGCTCAGAAATTTGAGTATTCTGTTCGAATTCTGATACGGTAGCACTGAACTGCTGATTCAAATTGAAGAGACTCTGTTTTGTGTTTTTTTGTGTTGTGTTCTGTGGTGTAGGTGGACTTAGTTGGAGGATATTATGATGCAGGGGACCATGTCAAATTTGGGTTACCAATGGCATTCACTGTGACAATGCTATCGTGGAGTGTCATCGAATTCCGAGATCAGATCGCTCGCGCAGGAGAATTAGAACACGCATTAGAGGCCATTAAATGGGGGACTGACTATTTCATCAAAGCTCATACTAGCCCTAATGTGCTATGGGCTGAGGTGCGCGAACTACTACTACGTTTGCGTCGTCAGGATTCAAATGATTTCGTTTCTTTAATTACTAATTATTCATTTAATTTATGCACTTGTGGTGGCATTATAGGTGGGTGATGGTCACACTGACCATTACTGCTGGCAACGGCCGGAGGACATGACCACATCCCGGCAAGCCTACAAGATCGACGAGAACAATCCTGGGTCGGATCTCGCCGGAGAAACTGCAGCCGCAATGGCCGCCGCATCTATATTGTTTAAAAGAACAAACCCACATTACGCTCACCTCCTCTTGCACCATGCCCAACAGGTACATAAATTGTTAATATCAGTCATTAGTCAAATTAGAGTCGATTAATAAACCTTGTGGGTCAATATTGGAAATTGCATGCAATTCTTGTGCGCTAGAATGGTCAAAATATTAATGAGTGGCACAATTACAGGGGACATTTTAAACAAATAAAAAATATAAAATGGATGTATAGATAGATTGATTGCGTCACATCAATGTATTTATATATTAAATTATATTTTTGTGAATGTGATTTATTAATTGTAGATATAAAAATTTAAGATTTCTCAAATTGAGTAAATCTTCTGTATCATCTTTAATTTCTCGGAGGACTTTATAGTGAATTTCATATATATTTATCTAACATTGACATTTTAATGATAAAAATTTGAATTTTAATTTAATTTGACGTGACAGGCCTTTTTTTTAATTGGTTTATATGAAAATTAAATTGGTAATCTCATATTCTAATTATATTATTAGCATTGCTAATGGATCACTAAATCAACTTATTAGCCAACACTCATTGATCAAGAACCTTTTTCTTTTTTACTGGGTTTAGTTCACTAATGTGAAATTTTGTTTTATTTTGGGTGTAGTTGTTTGAGTTTGGGGATAAGTATAGAGGAAAATATGATGCAAGTGTGGAGGTGGTAAAGAGCTACTATGCGTCGGTGAGTGGGTACATGGATGAGTTGTTGTGGGGAGCTATGTGGCTCTACAAGGCCACCGACAATGAGGAGTACTTGAGATACGTTATTAACAGAGCTCATTGTTTTGGCGGGATTGGTTGGGCCATAACAGAGTTTAGTTGGGATGTTAAATATGCTGGCCTTCAAATTATGGCTTCAAAGGTAAAGTTACCCTCTTTTTTGTCCCTCTCTCTCTCTTTCTCTCTCTTCTTGCCTTTGAGATTATGAATATATGCTTGAAAAAATGGGATTTTTTATTTAGGGACTACTCTCTCAAAATCTTTATAGGATTTGCCTTTTGCCCATAATTCAAAGATTGAATAATAACATATTTAACTATAATTAAATCTTGCTTTTACTTTCTAATAAAGTTGATAACATGGAGTAAGCCCTAATTAAGGTATATGTACCAATAAGACTTCTATTTTTTAGGGCATTTAAAAAAAAGAAAAAGAAAAAAAAAGTTATCTGAGGCATAAAAAGCATGTGCTGTTGATGCTTTGCATGGCAGCACTCTGGGGTTTGGACATTGATTGGTGTTACTGCTAAGAAAAAGGCAGTGCCACTGGGCACTAGATTAGCGGAAAGGGCACCTTATATAAGATCTGATTTGGTGCCATTTGAATTTATCTCAACACGGAGGGGGAAGATGAGGGAAAGTTTATGCAGGATCTACAGATGGCTTAATGCTAAAACTGGGATGTTTAATTTAATTTATTTTTAATTTTTTATTTAAATTAATTTATAAATTTTAATTTAACTAAAAAATAACAAAGTTAAAATCAATAAATTAAGAAATTTTACTCAAAAATAAAGAAAATGTTGAATTTTTTTAGTTTAAATAAAAAAAATTTAATTCATAAATTTTAATTTTTAAATTAAATTAAATTTAAAATAAAAATTTTAAATTTATTTAAACAAAAAAATTAAAAATAACTAAATTGTACATCCAATAATAAGTACGGGGTGCCCAGAAGGTACGATTAGCAAACGTTACATAAGGCTTTGCAAATACTTTACCGAAAGAAGCCCAGGCCTGCGCTTATTTACAGAGAATAATACCCCATTTAGCCATTAGCAGATCATCATTTTGATGACATATGCATGATTGTTTTGTCTCGGATTTTATGTGGGACCTCCATATCAGTTTATGGGTCCCTCTTGCTAAAACCAATTGAATGGTCACAGCTCTTTCATTTCTTTCATTAAGATGGGTGTAGCCTGTAGGGTAAGGCACAAATGCACAAGCTTGTTCACTACAGTACACCCACATATGACATGCCGTGTTCGATTCCAGTTGGATTCGAAATTTAGCTAAGAATCCAAATTAAATTAAAATTTTAGTATGATTCTGATTTAGTTCTTTATTATTTTGGTTTCAGTTCAATATAGTTCTCGATTTTTTTATTTCAATTCGGTTCGATATGATTTTGATTCGATTCTCGATTCTTAAAATGATTTTATATAATTATTTTTTAAAAAAATTATTCTTGAATTAGCATTTAAATTTTAAATTAGATTATTAATACATAATATATCATATAATATATCTTTTAGCTATGCCTAAATTATATAATCCTTGATTAAATATATTATATAAATAATAGTATAAGTATATCATATAATATACATTTTAATTATTTATTAATCATATAATATTTAACTATAAGATATAAATCTAATTAAGAATTATAAGATAATTTAATGCATTTATAACTAAAATTATTAAAAAAATATAGAAAAATAAAATATAATATTAGGTTATATTTAGTTCATAATTATATATATATATAAATATATATAATTATATTAAAAGTATATAATGCATCTAAAAAAACATAAAAAAATATGTGTATAAATTCGGTTCGAAATAGCTCTTATTAGTTCGGTTCAGTTCCTCCAAAAACCGTGCACAGCCATAGCTGCTGTGTTTGGCCACTTGTATATTGAAGTAAAAATCCTTCTCAGTATACATAGTTATGAAAATTTTTTGGAAAGTTTTTGAGCGTTTAACCTTTGTTCATACTGAGTAGGACAAATGGGCTTATGCAATAAGGTTGGCATCACTGCTAAAATATCTCAATTTTAGTCATTTTTTTGGCTTTCATGGGTAGATAGATATTTATAAAGGAGAGCTCATCATAGGCCTTGGATTGGAAGACTTCAATTCATTTTTTTTTACTGCTTTTCAAGTTCTATAAACTCAAAAGCAATTATTGGATGTTCTCATACCTTTCCTAAATTTTATATTTTTAAATTGCAGTTGCTCATGGATGAAAGACACAAGGAGCATAGACACATATTAGAGCAATATAAATCAAAGGCTGAGTACTACATATGCTCATGCCTTGATAAAAACAACAATGGAAGCAATGTGGAGCGAACTCCGGCGGGCCTTTTACACATCCGGCAATGGAATAACATGCAATATGTTTCTACAGCATCATTCCTTCTCACTATGTACTCTGGTTACCTACGAGGCTCCAATGGTAAGCTCCAGTGCCCTAATGGATTATTGGATCATAAAGAGATCCTCAGTTTTGCTAAATCACAAGTTGATTATATCCTAGGTTCTAACCCAATGAACATGAGTTATTTAGTGGGATATGGTCCTAAATACCCAACAAGGGTGCACCACAGAGGGGCCTCAATAGTGTCATATAGAGAGAACAAGGGGTTCATTGGTTGCACTCAAGGGTATGATAATTGGTATAGCAGGCAAGAGCAAAACCCCAATGTTTTGGTTGGGGCATTGGTTGGAGGACCTGATTGCCAAGACAATTTCAGTGACCAAAGAGGTAATTATGTGCAAACAGAGGCCTGCACATATAATACAGCACCATTAGTAGGAGTTTTTGCAAAGTTGTTAGAAATGGAGGATCAAACGGGTGGTCATGATCATAATCAGCCTTTGATCGCTTCTTATTAGAAATTAAATTTTTATTAAAAAAAATTTGAATATATAGTGTTGAATATTACACAAGAGTGGTGGTTTTTGGGCGTGACTGAACTAAGATGCTCAAGCCTCATTCGTAATTTGGGAAGCCAAAAAGAATGGCCTCAATTTGTAACTTATATTTTTATTTTTCTGCTAGTGTTTATAATACCATATATTAAGTTAATCATCATTTCATTTCCCAGTCTTTTTTTTTTTCCTGAACTTGTATAGTTTGTATTAGAAATTAGGGCTATTGACAAAAAAAAGTAAAATCTTATTGAGTTTTGACAATTTTATCCCGTCCTTTCAATCTTAATAAAATTGGTCAATTTTTTAAAAGTTGTTAAAATTTTATTCAATTTTCGTTAATCAAATTTTAAACTTAATTTTTCAATTTGTTTATAACTCATTGAAAATCTAATATTATTACATTTATTAACTTTTCTATAATTTTAATATAGTGATGAATAAGAAATTGATTTCATGAGAATTATCTTTAATTATCAAAATTGATGTCAATTTTATTAATATTTAGACGGTCAAAACAAATTAAATTTAAGAAATTAAAATTTTAAAAAAAATGAAATTAACTATAATTGAAAATTAGATAACAAGGGCAATAAAAACTTTAGGGTTAAAAAATTAGAAAAAAGTTGCTTGGGATATTGGCTTCACATGACCAAATAATTAATCAAAATTAATTTTGTCTAATAATCAAATTTAATTACTCTTACAAAGGTTAATAATTAAAGATATTTAATAATCATTTCTTAGTATCATCAAATCTTTTAATTAATGAATTAACCTCTATTTTCTAAGAAAGATATTCTATCAATTAAAATCTAAGACTATTATCCAAAAACTCTATTGATTAATCTTAGTTCCCACTATCAGTTAAAAATCTGTTATAGTTACTATAAAATCAAATTCATTATCTTATTTTCCAATCATAAATTATAAATCTAGGACATTATTTAAGTATTTGGTCAATATACATAGGAGTGAGTATTCGGTTAATCGAACCGAATTTTCAACTAACCAAATTATTAAAGTTGAACTGAAATAAAAAAAAAATAAAATTACAACTCAACTCAACTCAACTAAGCCTTTATCCCAAAAATTTGGGGTCGGCTATATGGATTCGCTTTTTCCACTCTGAACGATTTTGGGTTAAATCCTCAGAAATGTGTAATGCTTCTAAGTCATGTTGTACTACTTTCCTCCAAGTTAATTTAGGTCTACCCCTTTTTTTCTTTCTATCCTCTAACCTAATGTGCTCTACTTGTCTAACTGGAGCCTCCGTATGTCTACGCTTCACATGACCAAACCACCTCAATCTCCCTTCTCTCAACTTATCTTCAATTGGCACCACTCCTACCTTTTCTCTGATACTCTCATTACGGACTTTATCTAGTCTAGTATGACCACTCATCCACCTTAACATTCTCATCTCTGCAACTCTTATCTTAGATGCATACGACTCTTTCAGTGCCCAACACTCACTACCATATAACATAAAATTTTCCTTTTAATTTATTGGGAATCTTACGATCACATAAAACTCCGTGTACGTCTCCACTTCAACCATCCGGCTTTAATCCTATGACTAACATCCTCCTCACATCCCCCATCTACTTGAAGGACTGAGCCTAGATATTTAAAGTGATTACTTTGGGACAGTACCACCCCATTCAAACTAACTCCTTCCCTATCACCGTTTGGCCTTCACCGAACTTGCAATGCATGTATTCTGTCTTCATTCTACTTAGCTTAAAACCCTTTGACTCTAGAGTACTTCTCCAAAGTTCTAGCTTCCTATTGACTCCTTCTCGTGTCTCATCTATCAGAACAATATCATCCGCAAACATCATGCACCAAGGAATACTCTCTTGTATATGTTTTCATCTAAAACTAATGTAAAGGTAAGGGCTTATGGTGATCCTTGGTGTAATCCAATTGAGATCGGAAAATCACTTGTGTCCCCTCCCCGCATAATAGTAGTTGCTCCTTCATACATATCTTTCAATACTTGTATGTACCTAATAGATACCCTCTTTTGTTCTAACACATTCCATAAGATCTCTCTTGGAACACTATCATAAGCCTTCTCCAAATCAATAAAAACCATGTGTAGATCTTTCTTCACATCTCTATATTTCTCCATCAAGCTTCTAATGAGAAAGATCGCTTCCATAGTTGAGCAATAGGGCATGAAACCAAATTGATTGAGAGAGATAGAAGTATCATGACGTAGTCGATGCTCCACAACTCTCTCCCACAACTTCATAGTATGGCTCATAAGTTTAATTCCCCTATAGTTTGAGCAACTCTGTATGTCTCCCTTATTTTTAAAAATAGGTACTAAAATACTCTTCCTCCATTCATCCGGCATTTTCTTTGAGTTTAGAATCTTATTAAATAATTTAGTTAACCATGCCACTCCCATATCTCCCAAATACTTCCACACTTCAATTGGTATTTCATCGGGTCGCTTTACCCACTTTCATTCTCTTAAGTGCTTCCTTTACTTCTAAAGATCGAATCCTTCTAGTATAATTTACATTCTTTTCTATTGTTCTATAATCTATATTCACGCTATTACCATTTTGACTATTATTAAAGAGATCATTAAAATAATTTCTCCATCTTTCTTTAATGTCCTCATCTTTCACCAACACTTTTCCTTCTTTATCCTTAATGCACCTAACTTGATTGAGATCTTGACATTTTCTTTCTCTACTCCTTGCTAATCTATAAATATCTTTCTCCCCTTCTTTAGTTCCAAGTTTCTCATATAACTTTTCAAAGGCCTGTGCTCTTGCTTGACTAACTGCCTTTTTTGCCTCTTTCTTTGCTATCTTGTCTTGTTCATATGCCTCATTATTATCACATTTAGGTAATTTCTTATACCATTCCCTTTTTCTCTTCACTGCCTTTTGTACTTCCTCATTCCACCACGATCTCTCTTTTGAGGGTGGTCCATTTCCTTCGACTCACCAAGTACTTTTATAGCTACTTCTCTAATCTTTGATGCCATCCGTATGCACATATCATTGGCCTCCATATCCATCTTCCATACTTTGGACTCGAGAAGCTCATTTTTGAACTTCACTTGCATTACTCCTTTGAACTCTCACTACTTTGTTCGAGCTACACTATTTCTTCTTACCTTACTTGAATTATTCCTAAACTTGACATCCAAGACCACCAACCGATGTTGACTTGTTAAAGCTTCTCTTGGAATGATCTTGCAATCATTGCGTAGAGCTCTATTTGTCTTCCTGGTTAAGAGGAAGTCGATTTGGCTTCTATGTTGCCCACTTTTGAAAGTAACTAAATGTGACTCTCTTTTTATAAAGTAGGTATTTGCTAGTATTAGGTCGTATGCCATAGCAAAATCCAGGATGTTTTTTCCCTCCTCATTTTGGCTGCCAAAACTAAAACCTCCATGAACATTCTCATAACCTTGCCTATCACTTCCTACATGTCCATTCAAATCTCCACCAATGAAAACATTCTCTTCATTCGGTATGCTTTGCATTAAATCATCCATATCTTTCTAAAACCTTTGTTTACTCTCACTGTCTAGTCCTATTTGTGGGGCATAAGCACTAACTATATTTATTGTTTCTCCTTCTAGTACTAGCTTTACTAGTATAATTCTATCTCCTACTCTTTTCACATTTACTCTGCGTCTTTCAATGTATGATTATACCCACTCAGTTCTTATTTCTCTCCTTTAGAAACCACGGTTTGTACTGAATTACCCACTTCCTTACTTTTCTCTCCTACCCATTTAGTCTCTGAATGCAAGCAATATTCACCATTCTCCTTTCCAAGGTATCCACAAGCTCCATTAATTTTCTGTAAGTGATCCAACATTCCAAGTACCAACCCCGATCCTCCTCCTATCGCTCCTTCCTAATTGGTCTCCTTCTATGATATCTTCTATTATTTTCTATATCTATCTTGTGTTCTGTTCCACTATTTGTTCTACTATATGGACTAACTTCTTTACCCACACCCGTCCATGATGTGGGAACCCTTGCTCACTTAACACCACACCATGGCTGAACACCCTACACCCTTGCATATTTATCACTACATGTAGCGCGTCGTTAGTAGAGTACGCCCAACGTTTATATCATTTGAATCCATATCATAGGGTGTGACAAAATTTTTGTCAGCAACCCTCCTCCTTTGCTTTGGACCAAGCTAAACTACTTAGGCGGAGTTAAAAAAAATAAAATTAATTGAAATAAAAAATATTCGATCGGGTTATGGGTTATAACCGAATTAACTAAAAAATATAAAATATATATTTTATATTATTAATAAAATATTAATAAAAATATATTCATATTCTTTTTTATTTATAAAAATAATAAATATGATTTAATATTAATAAGATAATAATTAAAAGTTAAATATTATTATAAAATTATAAAAATAATAATTATAAATAATATAATATTAATAAAATTATAATTAATATATTAATTAATTGAAATTCGATTATTTCAGGTAGTTCGATTACTAAATCAAAAGTAACCGAACTGATAATTAAAAACTAAAAATTTTATTATTACTAATCAAAAATTAAATTGAACCAAATTTATTCTTGTAAAATAATTAAATTTCATCAGTTCGATTCAGTTATTCAGTTATAATAGAATAATGCACACCTTTAAATATGCTCAATAGTATTAAAAATAATATAACAACTAAAGGCCAAGTAAAGAAAATTAAATCAAAATTTTGAAATTAATATTAAGTTAAGCTACGTCAAAATCCCTAATTAAAAGATTTTGCCAGTCATGATATGATCTAACAATAGAATAGCAAAATAAAAATTAAGATAATAAGAGGAAAGAAAATAAAACTCTAATTATGTGAATGGATATCCTCTTTCAAGCTCCCAAATCTCTCTTCTTAAATATCCTTCATTTCCAGCAACAGTGGTGAGAAATTGGGTGTTTTGAAAGGCTAAGGGACGTTCTCCTTTCTTTCAGATAAAAAAAATCCTTCTCGTATCAAATTTTGACTCTTTCTTATCCTTCCCCTAGGTGTCAGGAGCCGATTGGGTGAAAATAGGATAAAAAAGACATCTCCCAGCCTACCTGCGCACCCCCTTTCATCTCCAAGACAAGCTGTGTGCTAGCCTAACTCTCCCAGACAGGCTGTGAGATCTACTGCCTCTGTTTTTCTTAACAAAATTCCTCTTCTCATGGTTTGGTTGTGAGATTTTTCAATTCCCATGACTAGGGCGTGATATTTACTGCTTGGAAAGCTCATTCCAACTTCAATGTTTCTTTTTCTCACATTTTTTACCATTGAAAAGCTTTTTTACTCAATCATTGCATAAAAATAATAAAAATTAATTAAATAAGAGAAAATAAAAATTAAATTAATTACTCTAAAAAAATATTTAAAAAAATAACTAAAATAACAAAAAAAATAATAAAAATTAATATAAAGTGAAAGCTATAAATACATAATGTATTAACAACCACCGAGCAGTAGATAGTGGTCAGATTTGGTGATAGTGAGAGTAAAGAATGCGTGATTAAAATTATACAATTTAATTAAATGAATAAAAATTTTAATATGCCATAAATAATAAAATGAAATTAAAAAGTAATTGATGATACTGACAAGATTGAATTAGTCACAAAATAAAGTAAAAAAATATGTCAAACAAAATTTGATAAAATTACAATAAATTTTTAAAATTTGAATTAAATTTTTAAAATTTGAATAAAATTTTTATACATTTTAAAATTTTAATCGTGTTGATAAAATTAAAAAATTAAATAAAATTATCAAAACATGATGAGATTTGACTTTTTAATTGGTAGGCTTAAAAAAAAAAAAAAAAAAAAAAAAATATATATATATATATATATATTAATTTGTATTTGGAATTGTCTTGGGAAAAGGTAAACATAGAATTAAAAAACCATAAGCGGCATCATGAATCATGATCATGTAAGCTTAGCTTAAAAAACTGAAGTAATTCAAAAATGTAAAGCCAAAATTCTTTTATTGAAGGAAATAAAAAGACTAAAATTAAGAATCAATTATTGCTCGAGATATATGGGTATGAAAATAATTGCATTTTGGATTGCTTAAAGCTTAATTCCTGCGTCTCTAACACTATGTTTGGGTCATGTTTTAAGATGATTTCACATTATATTGGTATGGTTACTTTATATCTTTGGAAAGATTATTTCTAAAAAATAATAGTTTGGAGTTATAAAATGATGGTTTAACCGATGATTTGATAAGGTTTAGAATTTTTTTTTATTTTATCTCTACACAATATATAAAATTCTAATTATATAACTTTAATGTTATATTTATAATGTATATTTAATGATTAATTAAAAAAATAAAATGTTTCTTTAATTATTATTATAATATTATTATTTATAAATTAATATTTTATTTAAATAAATATTTTTAAATTATTTATATATTTAAAATAGTAATAAAAGTAGTGTTTGAAATAAATAAATTACAAAAATTTTGTAGAATTCATTTATAAATATAAAATTTTAGTATTTTATTTAAATGAAAATTTATTTTGAACTCTTAATAATTAATTTCATAAAATTTATTGTAACTAAACTAAATTTAATCAAAATTGATAAAATTTATAAATGAATTTCAAATTTAAAATCATATATATTTCAAGTGATAAAATTATCCTCTTATTATATATCATTTTATTTTATTTTATTTATTACAAACACAAAATTTATTTCATTTTGAAATAAATTTTATATTTAATATATAAAATATATCAAATAAATAATTTTATTTATAAATGAATTTTAATATTAAATTCATTTTCAAATGAAATTAATTTTACTATAAAATTGACAAAATAAGTTTAAAGAGTATTTTAATAATCTCTAAATTTATTTTATCATATCATATTATCTAATCAAATAAGAAAATATTATTAAATCATCATATACCATATCATCTTTCTAAGTATGTTAATAATAAAAATCATACCATATAAAACAATATGATTAATTTTTTTTTAAATTAGAAGTTTCCAAATTTAAAATTTTTTGCCATTTTTTATAATTTTAATTTTAATATTATATTATAGTAAATCATTCAGATTATTACTTCAGTTTTAGAATTTCTAAATAATTTCAAATTTAAATATATTATGAGGAATTTATGGAATGCATTTTTAAATAGTTTAAAATAAGACTTAATTATTTGCAAAAATTCTAAAAAAAAAAAAAAAAGGACTCTCCAATTAACTCCATTATCAAAGTACCGTTTGCTGATGAATTTGTGGCTGAATGAATCAAATGTCAACTGTCTACCAGTTAGCAGTGGCACATGGTTCACTCATTGTGCTGTTATGAATCGGACGGTCCAGAATTCCTCTTAGGCCCCACATGACATGGCTATATATGTCCAACTGGCCAAAATTTTAGGGAATTCAAATCTCCAAGCTCACAAATCACAAGCAGTAAGAACAAAAAGGAATGAAATTGATGTTGCGTACTCGTGTATTTAATTTGAAAATTGAATTTTAAATATTTGTTTAAAATTTAAAATTTAGAAATTTAAAAATTATATTTTTAAATAATAAAAAATTTTAAAATTTAAATTTAAAATGGAAACAAGTATCTAATAAAAAAAATATTTTTTAGATTAATTTTAAATTTCAAATAATATAGATAATATTATTATTTGAAATCTTTACCTTTTTTTAAGTCTTTATAATAATTAAAATTTATATTTTTTAAAACTTTCCAAATAAAATATTTTATCCAAATCTAAATTCATAGTTTTAAATCTATAAATCTAAACACAATCTGAAACACAATATGAAGAATGGTCACTTTCCATTATATGATTGTTTAGGGCTATGAGCACCAAAAGGTTTTAAATTTTTTTAAAAAAAAAAAATCTGATAATAGTTATTTGTAGAAGCTTTTCTGTAGAAAGTTACAATAGCAATTATAAAGATAACTTACAATGCAATTTACAGTCAAATTATATATTCTTTTGAGGGATGTTCGATTGAATGATTTAACTATTGAATGCAGCCGATAAAGATAATTAGTAGCTGTTTCAATACCTATCGATTACTTTTTTTTCATAAATTAGAGCTGCTCCTTTTGCATTGTTTGACAAAATTAACCACAATATTTTGATGAATATAGTGTGTTAAATTCAAAATCCAGAATACAAGAAAGAAACAAAATCCCCAACTTTAGACATGCAACCCAAAATAAAATAAAATAGAACCTGTAAATCAGTAATCAGACCGCGAAGAACTTGAAGCCATGGAACTTGATTGCAACTTCATGGAGGAGAGAAATGGAGGGAGGGAGAGGCAATGGATAGCGAGCTCCTCTTAGGCTCTCGTTGATTTCAAGTTTTTTTAACATTGATTAACAATCGATTTAACAATTAATCGGTTGCTTTTTAGATCCGTTGTTAAATTTTTAAAATTTAACTATTTTACTAAAAAAAATAAAAATCACAAATTAGTTATAAAATTAATTACTAGTAGCAACTGATTTCATTTGGTTGCAAAATGGTTGCAATGTTTGCATACATAATTGCCGTGCTAATCTCTGAACCAAAATTTGCATACATAGTTGATGAAGCAATCCAGCCCTTCATTTTCGAAAATCGTTGAATTATATTTCACTGATAAAGAAGATAAAATGTCACCTTGTTTATGTTTATTTAGGTTAGTTCAGTCACCCCTTATGCATTTTGGTATACAATATCAGCTTAGAAAATTCTTGCTGAACTTCGATTCAGGGAGGGAGATGAAAGGGTCTGAATAATTGATCCCCTAACCTTTTATGGTACCTCTAGTTGACACACCAAAAATCAGGTGTATTTTTCTACAACTGAGGCTTGAGGTATTTGCATTAACCCTTTTTATCTGCACCAGGGAGCAACTCTATTAACACTGGCTACAACCTTCTCTAGCAATGAGATCTCCACCGTATGACGACGAAGGGAGACAGCATCATCAGTGTATTGAAGCCAATTGCAGGCAATCGGCCCTGCTATATGCAGCACCGTAAACTATTGCACTTCGAGGTGGTGGAATCAAGTCCAATGTCTCAGTAATTGCAATGGTGGCTGCTGCTGTTATTGAGAAGGAGAAGAAGGAAATTGCTGTTCGACATAATTCCCTGACAAGTGCTGTCTGGCTAGTCCCCCAATTCTTCCCTATGGGTGCTGGGGAAGCTTTTGTTTACGTTGGACAACTTAAAACTTGAAAGGATGAAATCAACGAGCACAGGGCTTTTCCTAAGCACACTTTCTAAGGGTTTTCTTTGTTAGTAGCTTCTTGGTGTCACCGGTTGACAAAGTGACTAAGAAGACATGGCTCGGGAGCAGCATGAACAAGGAAAGGTTAAATAACTTCTATCTGTTGCTTGCAGCGCTAGGATCGTTTACCTTTTTTCTTTTCCTTATGTTTTCAGTGAGATACCAGTATACAGTCCGTCTTACAACCGGTGACTGATGCATTTCTCAGATTGAGAAAAACCTAAGTTCAAGTCCCCTCTCTTTTATATAAACCAAAGGAAAATGTATATTTTCCCTTCAGTGCCAATAGAGACACGAAATCAATAGATGTGCTTAACACTTGTTAATTGCTCTGTTATTTTAATCATTCAAATTTAGGATTAGTTTTCACTAATGGTCACTCAAATTATCAGAGAGTCACTTTGTGGTCATTAAATTTCTCCTGTCCACCTAAAGTTTCTTCTCCATCTAATTGGATGCCACATTAAGTTTCTAATATGGCCAAAGCGACCTCATTAAAAAAAAATATATATATAAGTAATTTTATTGTAAACAACTGAAATTCGATAACCACAAAGTATTTCAATGATTGCTTTGGTGACCAGTGTTAAAATTAATCTTTTAATTTTCATACTCATTGAAATCAGTGAAATTTATGATGCAATGTTGTGAACACCATTAAACAATTTAAAGAAGCAATTTTCAGACCTGTATATCCAAATACCAATCGTTTATCAAAACAGAATTCTCTATACCAGCACAAATTGTCTATTACGATTCTAATATTGCTACTTGAGAACTTCCAAAATATATTTGGAATGACCACGCCAAAAAGTTCATATAGAACTGTATCCTTTATGTGAACTAAAAAAAACTTTTAAAATTCAGTTCATTAAATCAGCTGTACTTCAGAAAATACACTACAAAAAAAGAAAAAAAAAAGATCACATAAGCAACAGTAGAACACTAAAGAAACAGAAGCTGAACTCTAAAGAACAATATAAAACAGATGCATGCTCTAGGAAGAATTGCTTGTGTACGCAGGTGAGTGGTTCACAACCAATGGGGCACCTAGAGCTTGATGGTTTGCTTCATTTTGTTTGCGGGCCTTGTACATCTCTTCTGTCTCAATCACAACTAATCTCTTTACCTGCAGAGAAAAAATACAAATGTATATTCAAGACAATGACCATAGAGTATAACATACATAGAATTAAAGAATTGTATTCAGCTCATACTAAAACCTGTTGAAGCATTCCCCTAACAGTGGGAGTATTCCATCGCATGACGGTACGGTTGCATTTGTGAAGACGCAATGCCTCTAAGGTACGTCTGTGAAGTCTCCTAGTTCCTGGAATGCCCCTCACCAAGGTTATGTATAAGTTAGGACTCCATGCAATTGGGACTTGGGCTTTGAACGCCTTGAACGCATTCATGATTTGCAACTTTGCACCTGTATCACCCACTAATACACCTTAGCTATGTCATAATATGAGTAAAATAAAGTTGCACTACAATGACAAAAACTGAAAGACTGAGATGATACATATGCACATAAAAGGAAAAGGGAGCAGGGTGGAGCTAGCAGGGAAGTGATTGAAAATAGCAACAATCGTCAATGGCATTCAAAGGCTTAGAGAAAACAAATATCACCTAATCATTCTTCACATTATCAAAAACAGAAAATTTTTAAGAATCTATTGTCAATTGTTACAAAGTACTGAATTATGAATATTTAGAAGCCAATAGATGAAACCCTCCAGCTGATTTATAAAAATGTCAGCATATAGTTTATTTCCTCTGCCCCATTTTTCTCCCTTTAGAATATCTAATCAAGGTAAAAAGTGCATTCTTTGTTTGACAAGCACACAACATGTAGATAGAAGCCTTTGAAGAGGATAACAAATTAAGATGGGAACCAAGCCAACAAACATACATCAAAAAAGCATATCTGCATCCATATGAGTGAGGCTACTGCGTAAGAAAAAATTAGCCAACTAAATGGAATTCCAATACCAGGACAGAGAAAATCTAACTGGAAATTTGAAAGAGAAACTTGATCCTCTAAAAGTTTATGCAAATTGAAAACAGAAGAAATGAAAAAGAAGAAAAACTAAATTCTAATGCGAAATTTAAAATTGCAATTGCAAGCACAACATATGGAAATTGTGTGTGTGACATCAGATTAAAATATAAATAAGAGAAGACCATGTGTACAATCTAACAGTATGTTGGATTTACTTTGTCAAAAAACCACTCAACCTAAAAGTTCAAACTTCAAACTTCAAACTTATAGGTAAGGCTCCATATCTCTAACACCCACAGCACGCCTCACACGAATACTCATTGCACTTGAAGTGTGAACAAGCACATCATACCTTGTGCTGAAATTTTTAATTAATAAATGAACGCGACCATGATTTAGACTCTGGAACTTTTTGTTTGGAAGGGTTTGATTTTGATATCATATTAAGAAACCACTCAACCTAAGAACCAAAGATCTGAAGTTTGTAGGTACAGGCCTTAACAAGAAATGGAATCATATTTTAGGGCATTACATTTGCATTTTCAAAGCAAACCAAATGTGACTTGTATACTCATTTTTTAACATTTCATCAGTACCCACTTAAAAAAATGTATTACATATTAAGGACACTACATTTTTTTGGCTTTTTATTCTGTAAAACTGAAAATCATTTAAATGATTTTTGTTTCATTGAAAAAGCAACTGATATCAATTTACTTCAGCCTTAAAATCTTTGGCACAAAAAAAGATCAGCTCCTTTTAACACATTCTAGCAATATATTTTCCAAGCACCTAAACTGTAAAATCATAGGAAACTAATGACATTTTCTATATCAAAATCAAAAGTACAAAATAAAAATAGGAAATCCTTTCTCACAATAACAGCAACCTCTCACTATCAATATCAAATCTACAAATTTATAACCTCATCCTCCCCAAAAAAGAAAAAAGAAAAAACTTCTCACCATTTTCCTTTTTTTCAAATGGAAAGCGGAAATAATCATACAAAGATATAGATGAGAAAGTAAAGCGAAGGATTACAAGTTACATATTACAAATTCAATTGGAAAAGCTGTGGGTAGTACAGTTATCAATTTCATAATTTTTTTTAATAAATGAAAAGGGCAAAAAAGGCATAATATTCAATTGAGTGAATCACACCAGTTCAATGTCTCCAGTAAACATTCTATGAGGGCTAGCAAAAGCAAATCGAATTTAATCACCAATACCTGATATTTATATCACCGAAGCAGTTATAGGTACTAAGAATCAAACGATGAGAAACTATAGCAAATCACAAGGAGAAGTTATTGAGTGGGAAAGAGAGACAGAGGCTACCGAGAACTGAGAACCGAGAACTCACCTCGGATTGAGATGCACCAGAGCCTGTTTATTAGTGAACCTGAATAGTATACTAATGCAGAAGGTTGTCTTAAGAACTAGGCCTATGCCTGTCAAGCCCAATCGAAAGTTGTGATGGCCCATAAGTTTAGAGCACTGAGGACTAGGCCCAACAACTCAAATTCGGAGATCTTCTTCTGGGAGTTATTGGGACTCGAAGAAAGCAAGGTATCGTTGTCGTTTGTTGCATGGGAAGAAGCAACGGGGCGGAGCACCAATCAATCAATTAGCAATGAACCGAACCCTCATCTCTATTGCTAAAAGAACTGCAAATACAGTTCAAAGCTCAACTTCTGCTCCATCCAATAATAAACTATTTCTTGCATGTTTCTTTATCTCCTGCACTTGGTATTTTTTATGCCTTTGCTATTTTGCTTCTGCCTAATGGGTGGACATTTGCGCATGTTGAAGGTTTTTCATGGGTTCATACGTTCGACGAATTGCACATGGTATTAATTAAAATGCGTCCTTACGTTCGACGAATTGCCTAAATGAACATGAAACATTTCTTTCTCTTTTGATGTTTGTGGTTCAGTTAGGATAATGTATGATTAAGAGAGTTGTGGGAGGCTTTGGCTTTGTCAGTTTCTCGAAAGAAGATGACATTATATATGCAAAAGATGCCATGGATTGGAAGGTAAAGGTGACAATAGATTCTTGTTATTCTCTTGAACTTGCCAGTGTTCAATTCTTGTGAAGTAGATGAAACTGTTGCCCACAGAGATAGCTTTGATTGCAGGCATTGTTGGGTCGATCATTGAGAATAAGCCATGCTCTTGAAAGGGTTCGTTGGGTTCGTTGTGGACCTGTGATTGTCCCTTGCCTTTCAGACCGTGGAGATGACTATAATCGCAATGGTTGAAAGTTGAAACTCCTCTGAGTTTGAGCAATGAGCTTGGAGATGTAATTGTAAGCATAGATTATTATAAATGGACAACACACTCGGGATCATACATCGCACCAATTAGATCATGAAAAATCCTACTAAAAATACCCAAAGGAGGATCTTGATGCTTACGAACACCAACACTGAAGTTCACCGCATAGCTTGCCATTCAATAAATATCACATGTTTTCTCTGTAGATGTAGGCAATACAAACCTCCCAATTGATAATATAAGCAGTTGCGTGATGCTTCGAACCAAACCTTTGTTATTGCCATTGATCTCTGGTTCCAGCAGAATTCTTCTAAATCCCTTGTTCCGTGCCAGTTTTAACCCTCGATAGACACCTTATAGTTTACCATTAATCACTGAACACTACACGATAATCATAGCAAAGTCGCCACACCAATTGACTATCGTGTCTTGAAAGTTGAATCACTCCTCCTGTAACAGCTAATCCATTAATTATTTGAACAGCACCACTCCCACTCACATGTCTAAACTATGGAAATAATTCTTTTCACTAAAAAAAAATTTACTCTAATCCATTAAAATCGATTACTAATCTATTTAGCAACTGATTTAGTCGGTTGCAATGAAACTGGTTACTACGACTACTAATTCGATTTCTAAATTAATTAAATTAAAAAAAATTAAAACTTTTAATAAAAAACTATTTATTGTTAATAGAAACCGATTTAGCAACCGAATCGATTGTTAATAGTAATCGAAATATAATTAATTATAAAAAATTTGATGTCTTTAATTTTAGAATCATTTTATAAATAAGTTATAATGTAACACTCCTA